>NC_137682.1:27563289-27630789 GCF_963989245.1 Nansenia antarctica | reverse complement strand
TTTCAGCAGACGACAACACACACCCCAAACCCTCTCTCCGGCATACACTCCTAAACCAAGGCATTGTTTTTTGTATTTCTTTTTTTTCATTTTCTGCATATTTCATTTTAATTATAAATGATAAAGAGACATCGGAGGCATCCAACTAAACTGCTAGTCCTCTGCCTGTACAAGACTAGATTTAAACTGTACTGTGATCATATATCAATATTTTACACAATAAATGGGAACATTGCTTACCTGTTCAGGTCATTCACAGTAATGCAGGGAAGAGCATGAAGAGAAAAAAATAGAAGAGATAAATCGGTTAATTTTATACACCACCAATTATATCCATAAAGTACAGTTAATTTATACATAATAAAGTGTTGTTTTGTGACTGTATTGTCAGCATCAATAGCAGCAAGTTACGTTAAACTAGATCTGCATGCTTCACCTGAGCAGTGAGACATATGTAAACAAAATAACAGTATATTTATAAAGCCGTATGTGGTTTTCCCAATCATTCAATTGCAAAATATGTAATCAACACGGTTCCTGCAGGTTTCTATGTTTCTATGTTTCTATGTTTCTATCTTTCTATCTTTCTATGTTTCTATGTTCTATGTTTCTATGTTTCTATGTTCTATGTTTCTATGCTTCTATGTTTCTGTTTCTGTTTATTTTCTGATTTCAATGTGTCTTTGATCCCTCATGTTCACAGACACCAGTAGATTCCACAGACAAACGTTAAGCCTGGAATCAATACCAGACACTGAGAGCTCTCTTGTGACTGGACACATTATGTGAAGGAACACCTCTCAAGGCAATTGTCACTTTTGGGTACCCTGAAATAGGAAGATTATGCATAACAAAGTGTTTTCTGTCATTTCTGAATGGTGAAACCAATATGTACACAAACACGATCTACTAAGCAGATTCCCTATCCCCCTGTTCAGTTTCTCTACTGTGTTTTTTATTCTTATTATTCTTATGATCATTATAATAATAATAATTATTCCTTCTTCGAGCATTATGACTGCCAATGGCCACTGGCCCGAGCAGAGATTACTTATATTGGGATGACTGATGGATAGATTATTAGACAAATGTAATTTGTTGTAAGTCGCTTTGCATAAAGGCGTGTGCTAAATGCCAAACATCTAAAATCTATCTAATTTAGCAGGATGCAAAATAAACATTTTAATCAGAAACTTTGGGTGAGAAACATACAGTGGCTATAGAAAGTCATCACACCCCTTCACTTTTTACACATTCTGTTGTGTTATAGACTCAATTTAAAATGTATTAAATACAAATAAAAAATCCACACACAATATCCCATAATGACAAAGTGAAAATAGGTTTTTAGACATTTCTGCAAATGTATTCAAATTGAAACACAGAAATACCTCATGTGCATAAGTCTTAAAATTAGCTAAAAAGCAAAAATGGCATCAACAAAGCACTCAATAAATTGTATTGAGTCCATCTTAATGCAAGGATAATAGTTGGAATCAATATCTTCAATTGCACACTGTGTGGATCAGGTCGTCATTATAAATGAGCAAATGGAGAGGAACAAAACTGCTCAGGAATGCGACCCTGAGGCCTGGGGAGACTTACACAAATCTACAGTTGAATGGTGGAGAGGAAAAAGCACAGCCGATGGAACAACATCATCTCAGTCACTCTACAAAATCGGTCTATAATCAAGTGGCCAAAGAGAATCTAGCACATGCAATGCTGCTTCTGCACCATCTCTGGTGTGAAGAGTAGTGGTGCTGCATCACGTTATGGCTGTATTTGTCACTGGCAGGACTGAGGAGTTTGTCAGGATCAAGAGAAAATTATTACATTTGCTGAGTTGATAGTGACATCCAAATCTACACGGTGTGTAATTGATTCCTATGCAAATCAGAGACCCAATAAAAACAAAGATATTGATTCCAAAATGACATTATCTATTATCCTTGCATTAAGATGAACTCAATTCAACTTATTGAGTGGTTTGTTGATGACATTCTAGCTTTTTAGCTAATTTTAAGAGTGACATCGCAAAGGGTGTGAAGACTTATGCACATGAGGTATTTCTGTGTTTAAATTTTAATAGGTTTGCAGAAATTTCGAAAAACTAGTTTTCACTTTGTCATTATGGGGTATTGTGTGTGGATTGATGCATTTTTAAATGTATTTAATACATTTTAAATTGAGTCTATAACACAACAAAATGTGGGAAAAGTGAAGTGAGTGTGTTGACTTTCTATAGCCACTGTAGTTCATCTATTCATACTCTACACAACACAGGCTGTACTTGGGTAGAGATGAGCTTCAACTCTGCAGCTCCCTTTGAAATATTTCACTCCAAATTGACAATAGCCCAAACCCCCTGTGGATGTTGTCAAAGATGAAAGAATGAGTGCTCTGTCCGCACACTCTCTTCTTCCCTCCTTCACTCTCTGGAGGAGGAGAAGGAGTGAATACACAAACAGCCCCCTCTATTCAACCATTTTACACTACTCCCTTTGATCTTGTACAGTATGCTGCCATCACAGCAACTGATCAACCAACCTGTGAATGTCTTGGTATTAGAAATTGCATATCTTCCCCTAAATCTGACTTGAATGCATTCATTTGCATGTCTAACAATCTGCTGTTGGCTAGCTGGGATTTCCCTTCTCATTTAGCTCGTTAGAGCTCTGCTGTAGCCAGCAGGATCAATTACTGGAATATGCATTCACGGCTCAATATCATTACCCAGAAAAAACTATATTTGCTCAGTCTGAGGGAAAAACACACTCGAATATATTATTACACTGCCCCTGTAGTATCGTCTGCCTGTCCTGTGCCTTACATTGTTCTATGTGCCGTGACTATGAATGCCAACATGTTCAGATGTCAATGGCGTCACACAAACAATGCAAGCAGCTATGTTGGTAACAAAGCATAGGCATATATTTCCTTGATTTCATCGTACTTAGATGTTTTGCAGTGTTGCCTTTTGTTTACCTAGTGTGGACATCTATAAAGCTTTGAAAGCTATTGATCCAAAAAAAGTCACCTGGACCCCGACAACCTGGATCCTTATCTTTTAAGGCTCGCAACTGATTGTACTGCTAAGCCCGTCACTCGTTTAATCAGAGCCTCCAGACTTATTCCATCCCCAAAATCTGGAAAGCAGCCTCTGTTCTCCCCCTACTGAAGGGAGGGGAGGACCCTTCGGCCTTAGATAACTACCACCCTATATCCAAACTCCCCTTGCCACGATCTTAGAATCTCAAGTAAACTCTCAACTGAGACCATTCTTAGCTGACAACAATATTTTAAGTGAAAATCAGTCTGGCTTTAGACCAGGACATAGTACCATAACAGCAGCCATGTTGGTAACAAACAATATTATTAATGTCCTGGACGGAAAGCAGCACTGTGCTGCCCTGTTTGTTCATCTGTCCAAGGCATTCTACCCTGTCGGCCAGGAGCTGCTGGGCAGACTCAGTGATGTTGGTATGGATGACATGGCTATAGAGTGGTGTTGGTATGGATGACATGGCTATAGAGTGGTGTTGGTATGGATGACATGGCTATAGAGTGGTGTTGGTATGGATGACATGGCTATAGAGTGGTGTTGGTATGGATGACATGGCTATAGAGTGGTGTTGGTATGGATGACATGGCTATAGAGTGGTGTTGGTATGGATGACATGGCTATAGAGTGGTGTTGGTATGGATGACATGGCTATAGAGTGGTGTTGTCATGATGACATGGCTATAGAGTGATGTTGGTATGGATGACATGGCTATAGAGTGGTGTTGGTATGGATGACATGGCTATAGAGTGATGTTGGTATGGATGACATGGCTATAGAGTGATGTTGGTATGGATGACATGGCTATAGAGTGGTGTTGTCATGATGACATGGCTATAGAGTGATGTTGGTATAGATGACATGGCTATAGAGTGATGTTGGTATGGATGACATGGCTATAGAGTGGTGTTGGTATGGATGACATGGCTATAGAGTGGTGTTGGTATGGATGACATGGCTATAGAGTGATGTTGTCATGATGACATGGCTATAGAGTGGTGTTGGCATGGATGACATGGCTATAGAGTGGTGTTGGTATGGATGACATGGCTATAGAGTGGTGTTGGTATGGATGACATGGCTATAGAGTGATGTTGGTATGGATGACATGGCTATAGAGTGATGTTGGTATGGATGACATGGCTATAGAGTGGTGTTGTCATGATGACATGGCTATAGAGTGATGTTGGTATAGATGACATGGCTATAGAGTGATGTTGGTATGGATGACATGGCTATAGAGTGGTGTTGGTATGGATGACATGGCTATAGAGTGATGTTGGTATGATGACATGGCTATAGAGTGATGTTGTCATGATGACATGGCTATAGAGTGGTGTTGGTATGGATGACATGGCTATAGAGTGGTGTTGGTATGGATGACATGGCTATAGAGTGATGTTGGTATGGATGACATGGCTATAGAGTGGTGTTGGTATGGATGACATGGCTATAGAGTGGTGTTGGTATGGATGACATGGCTATAGAGTGATGTTGGTATGGATGACATGGCTATAGAGTGGTGTTGGTATGGATGACATGGCTATAGAGTGGTGTTGGTATGGATGACATGGCTATAGAGTGATGTTGGCATGGATGACATGGCTATAGAGTGGTGTTGGTATGGATGACATGGCTATAGAGTGATGTTGGTATGGATGACATGGCTATAGAGTGGTGTTGGTATGGATGACATGGCTATAGAGTGATGTTGGTATGGATGACATGGCTATAGAGTGGTGTTGGTATGGATGACATGGCTATAGAGTGGTGTTGGTATGGATGACATGGCTATAGAGTGATGTTGGTATGGATGACATGGCTATAGAGTGGTGTTGGTATGGATGACATGGCTATAGAGTGGTGTTGGTATGGATGACATGGCTATAGAGTGATGTTGGCATGGATGACATGGCTATAGAGTGGTGTTGGTATGGATGACATGGCTATAGAGTGATGTTGGTATGGATGACATGGCTATAGAGTGATGTTGGTATGGATGACATGGCTCTAGAGTGGTGTTGGTATGGATGACATGGCTATAGAGTGGTGTTGGTATGGATGACATGGCTATAGAGTGATGTTGGTATGGATGACATGGCTATAGAGTGATGTTGGTATGGATGACATGGCTCTAGAGTGATGTTGTCATGGATGACATGGCTATAGAGTGGTGTTGGTATGGATGACATGGCTATAGAGTGGTGTTGGCATGATGACATGGCTATAGAGTGATGTTGTCATGATGACATGGCTAGAGAGTGGTGTTGGTATGGATGACATGGCTATAGAGTGGTGTTGGTATGGATGACATGGCTATAGAGTGATGTTGTCATGGATGACATGGCTATAGAGTGATGTTGGTATGGATGACATGGCTATAGAGTGGTGTTGGCATGATGACATGGCTATAGAGTGATGTTGTCATGATGACATGGCTAGAGAGTGGTGTTGGTATGGATGACATGGCTATAGAGTGGTGTTGGTATGGATGACATGGCTATAGAGTGATGTTGTCATGGATGACATGGCTATAGAGTGATGTTGTCATGATGACATGGCTATAGAGTGGTGTTGTCATGATGACATGGCTATAGAGTGGTGTTGGTATGGATGACATGGCTATAGAGTGGTGTTGGTATGGATGACATGGCTATAGAGTGGTGTTGTCATGATGACATGGCTATAGAGTGATGTTGGTACGGATGACATGGCTATAGAGTGGTGTTGGTATGGATGACATGGCTATAGAGTGGTGTTGTCATGATGACATGGCTATAGAGTGGTGTTGGTATGGATGACATGGCTATAGAGTGGTGTTGGTATGGATGACATGGCTATAGAGTGGTGTTGGTATGGATGACATGGCTATAGAGTGATGTTGTCATGATGACATGGCTATAGAGTGGTGTTGGTATGGATGACATGGCTATAGAGTGGTGTTGGTATGGATGACATGGCTATAGAGTGATGTTGTCATGATGACATGGCTACAGAGTGGTGTTGGTATGGATGACATGGCTACAGAGTGATGTTGTCATGATGACATGGCTATAGAGTGATGTTGGTATGGATGACATGGCTATAGAGTGATGTTGTCATGATGACATGGCTATAGAGTGATGTTGGTATGGATGACATGGCTATAGAGTGGTGTTGGTATGGATGACATGGCTATAGAGTGATGTTGGTATGGATGACATGGCTATAGAGTGGTGTTGTCATGATGACATGGCTATAGAGTGGTGTTGGTATGGATGACATGGCTATAGAGTGGTGTTGTCATGATGACATGGCTATAGAGTGGTGTTGGCATGGATGACATGGCTATAGAGTGGTGTTGGCATGGATGACATGGCTATAGAGTGATGTTGGTATGGATGACATGGCTATAGAGTGGTTCAGGAACTACCTTGCAGATAGTGTGTGTATACAGAATCAGATAGTCACAAGTCAAGCTTCATTGAGATTTCTAAGGGAGTCCGCCAGGGGTAAATCTTAGCCCCTGTCTTGTTTACAATTTTTAAAAAATAACATTGGGAATGCTTCCAGGTAAAGTGCATCTTTATGCAGATGACACAGTAGTCCACTAAGCAGCCTCTTCCCCGAGCCAAGCTGTTGATCAGCTCCAGACTGCCTTTAAACAGCTGCATGCCTCATTATTCTCTTAAGTTGGTTCTCAATGCTAAGAAAAACAAATGTATGATCTTTTCCAGAGCTCGCTCCCATATCTTAGATAATATTGACATTCATACCTTAGGAGGGGACTCAATTAAAAGAGTGTCATCCTAAAAGTACTCTTTTAGAGTGTATATTAAGAACCTAGTAAACAAACTGAAGTTTAGGCTGGGTTTTTATTATTGAAATAAAGCCTGCCCTAATTTAGCAGCTAGGAAAACACTTGTTCAGTCTATGTTCTTAAGTGTTCTAGACTATGGGGACATTATAAACATGCATGCTGCCTCGCTTAGAATTCGCTTAGAACTTAGAGCAGCTTTCTCTTATTTTGCACCCTGGTCATGGAATAACCTCCAGAACACATTACATCTTACAGTTTTTCTCTACCGCTTTAACACTAACATCTGAACCTCAAACACAATAACCAAAACCTGAAACTGGTGTATTTTTGGAATGCAGTGTTTGCTTTTGCAAGAGATTTGGGGAGTTTAGGAAGTTGTGTGTGAGTTTTGGGATTTGTGTTAAGAGTTAAGAAAATGAGCTATGCTTTGAGAAAAGGTGTTAAAGGGATAGAGAAAAACGGTAAGAATTGTATGACAGAAGAGTGCAATTGCTATTCGTAAGATGGATTTTATAATATTTATCTGTTGTCCTGTATCTGTTTTTATTATGTTTTATTCTCCAATGTTGTAACCTTGTACTTGAACTGGTGTGCTATCTATAGCATATATATATAAAACAAAAAAATATTCATCGTCCTCCTTCCAAACATCATCATCATCATCATCATCATCATCATCATCAGATGATCAGACTAAGGGACAGTAGGGAGTAACAGAACCTCATAGGCAGCTGCTCATCACCAGATATCTAAGGGAACCAGACATGCTGGTGTGGTTTAAGTAAATGACAACCATCACATACAGTAGTTATGACAACCATCACATACAGTAGTTATGACAACCATCTCATACAGTAGTTATGACAACCATCACATACAGTAGTTACAGCACACGTCTAGGATTACATCAGACACAACAGGTTACCATAGAGCACCTTGCTAAACATCCAATCAGATTGATAGATCCACTCAGCAACATGTATCCCCAAATTGAGGTAAAAGTCATTATTGTTTCTTTATTCATAAAAATATTTTTAAAAACGCCATGATGGAAAGCCACAGCATGTCTAAATAAGATATAAGATGGAGAAGAAATAAGAAATAAGATTGAGCCAACATCACTTTTGTGTTAAAAGCCCACAGACAGTTTGACGGAGGCTTTATGATGTGCAGTTGCAACTACATTCATGTGCCGTTCACGTGTGTGGTGGTGAAAACAACACAAACTTAGTGTTCTGTACATTTGTACATAAATCCACGTTTTCAACAAAACCTCGCCACAATTTCACACACAAAAGATTATTCCCTCCATTAGGCACTCACTTAACACCTTTAATAGGGTGATTTCCAGTGTTAAGATCCAATTTAACAGCCAAGGAGCATGATGTGACTCTGCAGCAGGAGATAGAAGATTGTCACGACAGAGAGAGAACAGAGACACTTCAGGATTTGCATAAGGCTTAATTTGATCTACTTGAGATTGCGACTTCCTCCACTTAATGTAATTAAACAAAGATGTGACTAATTAAGTTGACGGTGAGAAACTGGAGGGAATCTGAACGAGGTTCAATCTGCTGTTGCATGATGGGACTGGAAGACAACTGTAAATATTTCCAGCCCGAGATCATTACAGAACACGGTGCCTGCTACAGAGATGTTTGGGTATTCAGGAGATCTGCAGATTTGGGGGTGATCCACAAGAGTGGATTCAGTCTGTTTAAGAAGCGAGAATTATGCATGTACAATATTGTGTAATAGTAGTATTGACATCTGAGGGATCTTCACAACTGAATATAAAAGGAAAATACTGTGAACTGTATGTTATCAATGAAAGTTCTCTCCACATAGTAAGTAAAACGTTATTCCTATAGCACCCTTCCCAGCACGGATGCACAGGGTGCTTTACATACAAGAATAAAAACAAATACGAAAAAGTGCACTTCACATATCCCATATCCCAACACATATCCCACACTGGGTCTGTCCACAGGTTGTGTATGGGATCCATTGGCTGATTTCCTCCTGCTCTATCTGTTAACCGGCATCGAAATGCATTGTTAATCACACAACACACACACACACACACACACACACCCACACACACACACACACACACACACACACGCACACACACACGCATTGTTAATCACACAAACAATTAGTGGACCATGTAAATGGACCTTAATTAAACCGGGAGTAATTGTCGTTAAAAACCAATAAAATGGCATTAAAGACTGCTGAGTGCTTCAGAATGGGGCAACAGCCTGTGTCATCGCTCCACACACACACACACACACACACACACACACACACACACACACACACACACACACACACACACACACGCACACACATACACTAGCATACACTGAGACACACACGGGAGGGCAAAGACATACAAAGAAGAAGACATTTCCCTCCAGTCAAGACAGGTATAGTAATCATAATCGCATTGAAATAACAGTTGTTGTTGTTGTTGCGGTTGCGGTTGTTGTTGTTGTTGTTCTTGTGGTTGTTGTTTCATTTTAAGTGGTTCCGTTCATGGGAATTATTGTAAGTTTCCCTTCAGGCTTGATCCATGGCTCTGTATGGACCTTTTATGGTGCCACGACAGAGGTGGAGTTTAAACAACACTGAGGAACAGATGCTCACACACCGCTCGTGGCCTTCTCAGCGACGCTCCACTCTCCCAGGAGCTAGCTAGACGGGCTGCTTGGAATGACAGACGAGACTCCTGCTACATTCAGCATCCAGGCGCAGAGGGCCTCTGGTTCATTAGCAGCATGTAGCATAACAGACGTACTCACACAGGTGGGACTTCTAATGATGTTATGATCATTTACTGTATGTATCTCTTTCAGGAGCACTTATGGTGATTTTGTTAGGTATTGTTAGAATGTAAATAGTTATTGCAATTGACTCATTGGGTATAAATGGATGGCAATGCAGCCAAAAAACCAACATTGCCAGGAACATTTATCTTGAATATATTTTTTAATCTGCGATTGTAATCACAATTTCCTTCAAGTCAAGGTTAATTAACCATTGATGAGAGTATTATTGACTTTGAATGGAAATGCACAGGTGGCGATCGGACAGTATTCGCATTGTCTGGCCATAGGCTCTGGTGTGGTAGGGAGGGCTGACAGAGCTGCCATTGAGACTAATGTCTTGAAAGGATGACTGTCCTATGAAGGCACCCTCTCTTTCTTTCTATCACACACACACACACACACACACACACACACACACACACACACACACACACACACACACACAGGGGTAGAGATACAAGCTGACAGCTGTTCCTTTCTCAGACTCGTTGGTCAATTGACAGGAAGGGGAAATCTGAGGCAGTCGAGGAGGATACAAAATACCTATTCAGTCTCACTACAATGTGCCATCTTTATCTGTGATATGTCTCTCCCTCTCTTACTCTCTCTTTCTGGCTCTGCCATTGCCTCCATGCCCCCCCTCTCCCAATCTCTACCTCCCTCATCCCCCTCTCCCAATCTCTACCTCCCTCATCCCCCTCTCCCCTCTCACTGGCCTACATGAGGCACACACATTTCATTAGGTGGGACTGGGGAAGATAGATGGTTACTGTGACAACAGTGGGTAGTGACGGGCAGTGTATTGTGTTGTGGTGGCAGGAACAGGAACAGGGAGCAGTGGTGTAGTTCACCTCTCTGTGCCTCTCTCTCTCTCTCTCTCTCTAAAAGACCTACTGTATCATCAGAGCCATGTGCCAGGTGGTGGAATAGGCAGCAGGGTCTGGCCTGATCAGCCAGGAAGACCAGGTTAGAGGAAGAAACGCCATCCTCTCCCTCTGACGCAGCCAAGGTACCGGTAACTAGCCCTGCTGTCTCCCAGTCACTGGAGCTAGAGCTCGTTCCAACAGATTGTGTTTGTACTTCTACGGTCTAATATCCCATACCTTCCATTAGGAAGGGTTATCTCTATTTATTTACAGTAGTATAGGGTACCACACATGTACCACACATCACAGTGACTTAACACAAGACTTCCATCGTTGTAATCGTACTGTAGGAACAACAGAACAGAACAGAAAAGAATCCAATAAAACAAGATCACTCATGACAGAATCAAGTGGGCCTGATCACAATGGATAGGAGGGAGTCAGACCCGACCAGACAGCAAGGCTCTGTTTGTCTCCAGTTTCTACAGCTCATACTGTTGGGTATGGTCAAGTGGCCAAGTGAGTGTGTGTGGGGGAGGTGTTTATGCCTCTGGGCTGTGACACTGAAGTCTCCCCTCTGATCCAGAGAGAGAGGGTCAGCAGAGGCCCACAGGGAGACATAGGGGGAGAGAAAACAGCCCTGCGGGGAGGCTGAAATGTGGACTCCGCCCCCTGTGGTGTGGATGACCTTCACACCATGTCAACACAATGAGATTCTGTCAGGTCCAGCTGGGAGGTGCCAAACTTCTCCAGCCATCTACCCCCCCCCCCCCCCAACACACACACACACACACACACACACACATACACACACACACACACACACACACACACACACACATACACACACATACACACACAGACAGACATTACAGTTTTTCTCTACCTCTTTAACACACTAACATCAGAACCTCAAACACAATGACCGAAACCTGAAACTGGTGTATTTTATCTCACACCAGTTCTTCACAATGACAAACACATTTCTTGCTTATCACTCATTTTGCAGCTCTAAACCACACAGTTAACAAAACACTGAATACAATTCTCTACATGTGGCACACTCTTCCTTGATAAAATCTTGTGTGTTCACATGGAAAACTCTACCATTCAGAATGCTAAACTCAAACCACCAATCACACTATCACACTCCTCATATGGGCAAACACCTATTGCTTGTCAATTAGCAATCATAGCTTTAGCAATAGAAGGGCCAAAGGTGAGCTCTCGTGTTGAAATATATCTGAAGTATATCAGGGCTGGATTTGTCATGCCAGGCGATACTTTCCCCTCTGCTTGGCCAGGGAGAACACTGCCTGTGATGTTGACGAGGTCTTGTGGGCCTTTGTGTAGAGTATATGAAGAAGGCTTATTTTATTTTTTCTATTGTTTGTTCTGTATGAAGAACAGTTTACAAATCCAACTGTCATTGCTGAGATGTGTACAGTATTTCAGAATTTTAAAAAACGTTCTAGTCTTGTATCTGTGTGTTTTATATTTGAGTATGAAAACATAACAGTTTATAACAGGCTACTGTACGTATGTAGTGTAACACTGTACAGAAAATGCAAAAGGCCTACTGATAATCTTATAGTATAGTGCTGTTTTCCGCTGATCATAGTGTTTTCCATTGTGCACATCACTGTTCAATTGGTTGTTACAAGTGTCTATTCATTTGATGGTGTGTGTCATTTGACGACATAATTTCATTTTGAGAAGACATTATTTTGAATGCAGTGTTTGCTTTTGCAAGAGATTTGTGGAATTTAGGGTTTTGTGTGTGTGAGTTTTTGGATTTGTGTTAAGAGTTATGAGAAAAGTAGCTATGCTTTGAGAAAACGTGTTAAAGCGATAGAGAAAAACTGTAAGTCTTAAATATATCAAACATCATTATATTCACCTAAAGCTTCTATTATGGGGAGAGATTGTAAATCTGGGAGCAGATATCTAAACTGATACATAAATAACTGAAACCACAAGCTTTGAGATGTAAGACCATCATGAGGCAGAGATAACAAAGGAGGGTGTGTGGGGTAAGGGAGGCTATAAGCTCAAGGGGGAAATTAAATAGCATTCGAATCTATTGCTCAAATGTTAATTTCAATGCTAATTACTGTCAGGCGAGGGAGAACAGAAGAGAGAGAGAGAGAAGGGAGAGGGAGCGGGAGTGTGAGTGCATTAGTAGAGCACGGTATGTAAGACATCAGCTTGTCTGACACACTGACATGCTATTACTCCTTTTAAAGCCCCTGTAAATGGAGCACTGCAAACACATGGAACTATTACCCTGACACTGGATCATGTAGCAACCAGTTCACAGGGTAACAGGGTCACATATGCTCCAAGTCCTTCAACGTTACCAACAGCTGGGCCCAGACCCAATGATCAGACCTTGGTTGGACTGCCCCCACCCACCCCTAGCCCAGATTGAACGAGAGGTAATCTGATTATGGAGCAGCTGTCGCAGACGGCCTTCATGACTGGGGCCTTTCTAACGACAGCTCTAACCTGTTTCCTTCATTTCAATTTAACCCTACTCACTCATACCACACACGCACGCACACACACATCCACTCGCACGCTCATACCACACACACACACGCGCAGTAGATGAACAGTGACGTCAGTGAAGGAGATTCCCTCGCTATGGCGATGGTACTGGCAGTGACAGAGATGGAGACAGCCCCTAGACAGTAAGCAAACAGTCAAGGCGTCACACAGACACAGGAGAATTAGCTTTCAGCTGGATACCTTTCTGCTCCACTACACTCTGAGTGTTTCCCACTGTAGGGAGAATAAAAACGACTACATTATGAGACGTAAACACCTTGATCACATCCACATGGTGTACAGCGGAAATCACAAGAAGAAAAACACACTCTCTCATCATCTGAGACCTGTTTACAGAGGGAATCTCTCTTTGTTGATGTCATCACATCACTGTGTGTGTGTGTGTGTGTGTGTGTGTGTGTGTGTGTGTGTGTGTGTGTGTGTGTGTGTGTGTGTGTGTGTGTGTGTGTGTGTGTGTGTGTGTGTGTGTGTGCTTGAGAGAAGGCGGTGGCTGTACCCACAAACAGCATGGCATATGGTGCCTTGCCTTTTGGTGATGACAAGTGACAACTATAAAGGACTCGGCAGTGGGTGTGCAAGGGGGGCGGGGGGGGGAGAAGAGGGGGTTGCTAAATGCTCTCATCTGCCTGTGCCCTCTGGCGCTACAGCATTCTTTTATGTAGATGAATTTGTAACAGGCTCTTGCATTTAGCAACGATATATAAATAAATTAGAATAAAGGGGAGCAGTACAGTGCAATGGCATGGAATGCAATGTCAACAGTTGCCTCGGAACATGTTTTTTTTATGATGTTCCGATTGGAAGAAAATACATCTTAACACAGCCTCCCCCGGTACAGCGTTAATTACTGGCTCCCTGAGGGAGTTGCTACCGCCCCAAGAGACTCCTTGGTTGGGATCTTTCAGTAAACAAACGGATGCCTAAAGAGTGCCTCTTTTCTCAGTCAGAACCAATTTGCCTTCCCTTTTGTAATGAATCGCAACATCCGATGCAGGAGCCATAGGAAAGAATTGTCATTCTGGGTTGGGTATTACCTGCCACATGCAAACTAACCACTTAACTAGCAACTTAAATTCATTCGTTTCTGCAAACTGTAGTTGGCTATAATATAGCTTGGAAATGTGGCTGTATTCTTTGCCCCCCCAACAACTTCCCAAAAAAAAAAAAAAAAAAAACATAAGCCCAATGCACATGGCGTGCGATTTTGTCGCACCGCGAATTCGATTCCATTGTTTTGAATGAGACAATGCACCCGGCGTGCGATGCGATATTGTCGCACGACAACATTCGATTCTCCATTCACACCCACACACTTCGGTGGTGTGAATTGAGAATCGAATGTTGTCGTGCGACAAAATCGCACGCCGTGTGCATTGGCCTATAGGCTACCCCTTGTTATATTTTCACAATTCCATCCTTGATTATAGGTGTGGGCCTTCAGCATCATCTTACATTTTCTCAACCATCTGAACCTCAGCATGAAGATACAGTATATACGCTATTAGAATAATTCCCCCTGAATTAGCCTAGCACGATGTGTAGCCAGTTTACCAGAGGAGAGCTCTGGTGGGGCTAGCATTAGCTAAATTTAGCATGGTGGGGCTAGTATTAGCTAACTTTAGCATGGTGGGGCTAGTATTAGCTAACTTTAGCATGCTGTGTGCCCACCCTGCTGATTGCTGACCCACTGTAGAGGGCCCAGACCTTGTGGATAATAGGGGTCTATTTTTAGGGTGGTAACAAAAAAAAAGAAGGGAAGGAAAAAAATCTCATTGACAATCGTGTAACATTGAAGTACTGAAGGGAGAACGAAAATGTTATGGGCAACCAAGCAACTAATAAGCTTGAACCTCAGCACTCTGCATAATGCGACAGCTCATTACAGCCCAATTAAGCATTAAAAGCCTTGCTTACCGAGGTTTATTGATGCAAATCAGCCAGGAAAAGAAAGGAGAGAGAGAGGGATGGAGAAGGGACCGAAATTGTTTTAAGTACAGGAGGCTTCCGTGGCAGCTTGATCGATTTACAAACTCTTAGGGATATCCAAATAAAGATGTGACCCTGACAAATAAATACACTTTGTTTTCTTCCACCTTTAGTATACTATCACGTTTATATTATCACAGCTCCCTCTCTGTTCCCAATTAACTGACAAAGATGAGTAATTGTTCTCCATTGATAACATCAAAATCCTCTTCCCCACCATCTTTGCTGAAAACGGGGGACCAATCTATTGTCCTGTCTGGTGGAGGGTAACTAGTGTATGAGAGGACACTTCTTCTACCTCTAAACACTCTACCCCACATACATCTGAATGGTGAATCTAAAACCAGAGCATTTTGTTCCCATGTTGCTCTGCTGCTAGCTATGTATATACTGTATATTTCTCCTCTGATTTTTTATTGTATTTGAATGTTGTAACTGTTTTTTAAATGTGTTGTACGGCGACCTTGAGTGCCTTGAAGGGTGCCTTATAAAATAAATGTATTTTATTTGTATTATTATTATTATTTTCACGAATAGGCCATACACAGGTGTCTTGATATCTGTGTTCGATGGCATAAACCCCCCTTACATTATGATGAGATTAATACACTGTAATCCTACAGATACGTGAGGCGAAGGCTGTTCAGTTGTAGGTTCCATACCTACAGAATGGTGGGCTGAGCTGGTGACTGATAAACCAAAGGAGCTGCAGTGTCTGGACCAGCCAGACTACAGGGTCTCAGTAGGTGTCTGGATCAGACAGACTACAGGGTCTCAGTAGGTGTCTGGACCAGCCAGACTACAGGGTCTCAGTAGGTGTCTGGATCAGCCAGACTACAGGGTCTCAGTAGGTGTCTGGACCAGCCAGACTACAGGGTCTCAGTAGGTGTCTGGATCAGCCAGACTACAGGGTCTCAGTAGGTGTCTGGATCAGCCAGACTACAGGGTCTCAGTAGGTGTCTGGACCAGCCAGACTACAGGGTCTCAGTAGGTGTCTGGATCAGCCAGACTACAGGGTCTCAGTAGGTGTCTGGATCAGCCAGACTACAGGGTCTCAGTAGGTGTCTGGATCAGCCAGACTACAGGGTCTCAGTAGGCTACACAGGCGGACCACTGCATCAGCTCAGGCTGGCCAAACAAATTAGACGACAACACTCCCATCAGTTATGTACACAACTAACAATGCCATAGGCATCTGGATGGATATTCTTATAGGTATAGTGTAGTGGGTCCAAACCATTTCAGTGACACATCTATATATTCACATGAGAAGAAAAGGATGAGAGAGAAGTATGGTGTATGGCAGCACTGAAAGTAAATAAAGGCCTAGAATATAGAAGCATGGCTTTAGTGAGTGACTTTGGTGTAGTATCGCCCTGTTTTACATCTTTTGCTTCAACAATGTACCGGTAGTCAACTTTTTGTAATAGAACAGAGCCTCTTAGAAGTTTACTTCTTAATGTTATCATGTGGGACCTAGAGAGTGTGTGGTCCGCAGAGCCTGGCACGGGACAAGATAAGATGGGGTGAAGAAGTAGCTCATTATTTGGTCAAGGTCTCACCTCTGCATGTGACTTCATAGCCTGCAAGAAATTGATGTAAACAGCTCACTGTTGATTTGAAACCCAAAAACCTGTTACAGTGTTCTAATACGATGATAATAATAATAATAATAATAATAATAATAATAATAATAATAATAATAATAATACGGCTAATTTTGATTCCTCCCATAAGAAAAGACCAATCAGGGCAATGCTAAATCTGACATTTAACCAGGTATAACTGTGAATGCAGGACAATTATACTTTGAGAAATGGCTGACCCTGCTTTTGTGCCTGTTTTGTCTACACCTGTCTTGTCAATAAAAACAACATTCTACAAACAACATTCATCCCTAACCTTAAGATCCACCCTCCTTCATTATTGACCACTTCGAGTCCTTCACTTCCATCCCACATTTGAATCACAAAATACCCCGAAACAAACAACTCAGCTGTTTAGAGATGTGTCAGAGATGCTTAGAGAAGGGTGCAGCCAATGTTGGGGTAACAACGTGGATTCTGTTTCAATGAGCACACACATTGTTCCCTCCTCTATGATGCTTTAATTTCTCTATTTTTCATCTGGAGTGCTACTTCCCCATCTACATATGCTGCTTGGATTACCACAGGGCAGTTTATTCTTTCTGGATGAGGTCTGGGGTAATGACTTCCTAGACCCATCATTGTGTGTGCTGAGTGGTGATGACTGAAGGCTGAAGCATCAACCTCTAACTAGTTAAGTATATGGAGGTACAGGAGGTACAGGTCTGCTAGGCCCTATTAGGATGCAGAGGTAACAGTGAACATAGGACTGGGGTTGGGAAGAGGTGTTGGAGGGTCTGATTCCTACATTATGTAACATTCTATCTGGGTCTTTTGGAACATATTTTTGTAACAGGCATTGTTGCTATAGTTTTACAGCATATAGAGTGTAGAGAACACTGGTTAAATGGCTTGACTCATCTTTACAGTGATATCGTCAGTGTTTATTGTGTATTACCCTTGTTGAGACCACGTTTTTCAGAAAGCCTGGAGAAATCCTGGAGAAAAACATTGCTACAAAAAAACGGGAATAAAAACGGAATAACGTTTTTCGATCTGGTTTTCTTCCATGTTGTTGCAAGCTAGCATAAGCAACAGCTCTCTGCAAAATAGTCCTACCAGGGGGGTATTCCACGAAACGTGATTAGAGCTAATTCAGACTTGTTTTGAGTGAGTGCACTGGGAGTGAATTTTAGACAACAAAAGCATGCGTGCGCAACATGCAAAAGGGAGCATGGCTCACTAGCTCATCAAGGTCAAGTTCAGAGTTGGAGCTAGAAAACGTTAGCAGAAAAACCAGCACAGCAAGCAGCCAGAAAGAGAACAAAGTAACATGACGACTACCATTGGACATATTGATGCCTTCGATGAGACCGTGGAGCAATGGGCAACATATATTGAAAGATTTGAACACTTTGTAAATGGAAATGACATAAATGATGAGAAACGAGTGTCAGTGCTGCTTCATGTTATAGGAACAAGAACATGGGCTGCTGCAGTTTAATTGCACCAGTATGGCCCGGAGACATGACCTTTCAGAGACATGACCTTTCAGAGACATGACCTTTCAGAGACATGACCTTTCAGAGACATGACCTTTCAGAGACATGACCTTTCACCTTTCCTACAGACACCCTGTAGGAGACATGGGGCCCTATTATGCACTTCTTAACTTTCCGTCTTAAGTCTTAATTAAGACGCACCGCCAGGTTAATAGAATAGAATAGAATAGACTTTATTGTCGTTGTACAGTTGCCTATACAATGAAATTGTAGTGGCTCTTCCGAAGGTGCAAAAAAACACAAAACATATTCACATATTCACAAACATATACACATATAAGATAAACATTTATGAACATGTCTTATGTCTACTGTTCAGTGTTCTGATGGTCCATGGGTAGAAACTGTTGGACAGCCTGTTTGTTCTAGCCTTTATGCTCCTGTACCTCACTCCAGAGCGCATCAGGCTGAACAGGTGGTGACCAGGGTGGAGGTGGTCTTTAAGAATCCTTCCTGCTCTGGAGAGGCACCGAGAGCGTGCCACGTCATCCAGGGAGGGCAGGGGACAGCCGATTATTTTTTCCGCTGACTTCACCACTCTCTGCAGTCTCTTTTTGTCCACTACTTTGCAGCCAGCGTACCATGCTGTGATGGAGAATGTCAGCACACTCTCAATGATGGAGTGGTAGAAGGTTACCAGCAGCTTCTCATCAGCAGTTAAGACCTACCGCCACCCTTATTATGCGCTTCATACGCGCTACTGCTATTATGCAGGTGTCGATAGGCGCCCACACATAAGACGTAAAACTCCCGTGCATATATTGCTCATTGTGGGAGTGTTCATATGTTAATGAAGTGCACTAGGCGCCCCTGCTATTATGCGATCTGACTTTGCTCCTAGCGCTAAGAAGTGGTTTGAAAAGTTCTTAAGTTTAGACTTCATGCACGTTTTGAAACACGAGCGCGCCTCCGCGGTTTGCGCATGCATGTGGGCACACATGAACACGCACGTGGCTCCACGGCAAGACGTCAATTACGGTCACAGTATAAATGCTTTATTTCAGAAGGGAGAGGCCAGCGCTGTACAGTATGTTGCCTCCGCATACTGTGCACATACAGTACGAGCATGCCGTGCGTAATATAATGACATCAACATCTGTCATTCCTGCAGTCTTCCAGCGACCCCTCTGTAATACTTCTCAACTCACAAGCGGAGGTATTGCCGTGTTTATTCAGAAAATAATCATGCACGAGCTTGTTACTTTCTTCTGCAGAGAAGCGCGCTGACCTCCTTCTTAGGACTTCCATAATAGCATAGCGCTAATGACTCAACGCAGCCGGTTCTTAAAGGGAATGGCACCTGGCACGCTGATTGGGTTGATTGAGAAGACGCCCAAAACACACCCATGACTAATTTCTTTGCTTAGCGCCGGGTTTTAGGCGCCCACTACCGCACGCATAATAGCAAAGTGGCCTTGACCACGCCTCCACGTCTTAAATTTAGATCTACCGCCTCGTCTTATTGCTTCAAACTTATGAAGTGCATAATAGGGCCCATGACCTTTCACCTTTCCTCCAGACACCCTGTAGGAGACATGACCTTTCACCTTTCCTACAGACACCCTGTAGGAGACATGACCTTTCAGGAGACATGACCTTTCACCTTTCCTACAGACACCCTGTAGGAGACATGACCTTTCAGGAGACATGACCTTTCAGGAGACATGACCTTTCAGGAGACATGACCTTTCACCTTTCCTACAGACACCCTGTAGGAGACATGACCTTTCAGGAGACATGACCTTTCAGGAGACATGACCTTTCAGGAGACATGACCTTTCAAAACCGCTCATTATAGCGGAGAGATTTCGCTTTCATAAATGGAACCAGGAAGAAGGGGAGACACAGTATGTAGAAGTTTTGAAGAGACTCTTGGAATATTGTGATTTTGAGGTGCATCTGGAAGACGCACTTCGGGAGAGATTTGTTTGTGGATTAAGAGGGAAGCTACCCAGAAGCGGCTATTGACAGAAGCGGCTCTAACCTTTTGCAAATAAGTGGAAATCGCTCTGTCAGTGGAGACAGTCGCAAGAGAAGCGCAACAGCTGAACGGCTCCATCAAGGTAAACAAAGTGACTCTGTCTTCTCCCAAAACGAGACATACATGTAAGAGATGTGGGAAAGGAAATCATACAGATGATGACTGATGGTAAGAGACCAAGATTGCCATAACTGTGGGAAGAAATGCCACCTAGGACTAATGTGTCAAAGTAAAAAGAACTGTGAAAGAAAGGGAAAAGACAAGATCAAAGGAAGAACATTCAAGCGGCATGATAAAGAGAAAAAAAAGAGAAGAGTGCATTGCTTGGAGACACATGACGTACAGAGTGAGGAAACAGACACGGATACAGATAATGAGCTGTCATTGCATATGATCACTCAAAGAGAGGAATTAACACACATATTGTGTTACACCAGAATCTGACGGTAAAAAGATGGAAATGGAACCAGACACTGGGGTTGCCGTGTCTTTGTTTCAACGGAAAAATATGAAGATGCTTTGAGACACATGCCATTACAGCCTACAGACATTATACTGAAAACATACACTGGAGAGGCAGATTTCCCAGAAGGGAGAAATGAATGTGAAAGTAGAACTGAACAATCAGTCAGCTGAATTACCATTGGATGTGGTGAGAGGTGATGCACCACCACGCTTTGGAAAGGAATGGTTCAGGTCAATAAAGTTGGCAGGAAATAAAGACTCTGCAAAAGGTATGTGTTGATACACTCATGACGGTGTTACAGAGACACTGTAGTGGTTTTGCAAAACAGCTAGGCACTATGAAGGGAATTGAAGCAAAAGTGAACTTTAAACCAAATCACACACCCAAGTTTTGTCAGTCCCGCGTTGTACCCTACGCTATATGACCTAAAGTAGAGGTTGATCTGACCTTACAGAGCTCGGAGTGACATTGCTAATACAGTACAGTGAATGGGCTACGCCGGGTGTACCCATCATTAAAAAGGACGGCTCAGATTAGATTAGATTAGATTAGATTAGATTAGATTAGATTCAACTTTATTGTCATTGTAAAGTACCAGACAACGAATTGTATATGTATAGATATGACAAGACACCATGGCTGACCCCACAATGTCTACTGCTGTCTTGTTAATGGTAACAACGGGATGCTTTTCAAATTTCAAAGACACCAGAAGTGAGCTATCACCATTCCTGAGCCGACACAACAAGTTCACGATCCAGCAAGGATCTCTGATGTGGGGCATTGGGTTTATTCTACCTCCGAAGCTCTATCTCCGTGTGTTAGCTCTATCTCCGTGTGTTAGCTCTATCTCTGTGTGTTAGCTCTATCTCCGTGTGTTGGCAGAGCTACATGTCGCACACCCAGGTGTGGTAAGAATGAAGAGCTTAGCTCACAGTTATGTATAGTGGCCAGGCATTGCCCAGATTGAGCTTCAGTCACAGTCCTGCCTTTCCTGCCAGCGAGCACAGAAAGCTCCATGCCTCGCGCCTCTACACCCCGGGATATGGCCTGCCTGTCCATGGGAAAGAATTCACATTAACTTTGCTGGTCCGTTTGACGATCATGTTCATGGTGAGTGTAGATGCTCATTCTAAGTGGCCAAAGGTTGACATCATGGACAACCTCTAGCAAGACTATCCAAGTACTGAGGGGCCTGTTCAGTCTCCATGGTGTTTTGTACGTCCTAACAGCCTTCAGTTCTGAGTTTGCCATGTTTCTCAGGTCCAACAGAGTGAAGTACATTCAGTCAGTGCCCTTCCAGCGCGTGTGTTTTGTTCTGACATTCAAGCCCTTTCTAAAGTCTTCAAGAGGCAGCACTCCGACACTCTCCATCGGAATGTCTCAAATGCAAATTTCCATTTTTATGTTGATGACACTGTGATATACTGCTCTGCATCCACACCAAAGCAGGTTGTTTTGAGCGTTGACAAAAACCAAACTTTTCTTTTAAATGCTACATCCAAGCCTCTCAACCTCCCTTCTATCACCACTGTTCAGGGCTCCAAGATTGAGTCTGTCTCACATTACAAGTACCTAGAATTGATAATTGATGATTCTCTCTCTCTTTTAAGCCTAACTTTCAGCAACTCATTAAAACAATGAAGGTGAAATTGGGTTTTTACTTGAGGAATAAGGCTTGTTTTTCGTTCAAGGCCAAAAAGAGACTTGTTGCTGCCACCTTTATGCCTGTGCTGGACTATGGCGTGTGTTATACATGAATGCATCCTCCAATTGCCTACACTCACTGTATACTGTTTACCATGGAGCAAGATTCATCACTAACTTTGAACGCAGACAATGGGATGGGAAAAACAGAAGACACAGAAACAACAAGCAACAAATAACATGAGCACATAGAACACAGAGTTAACGAACAGGGAACAAGTAACACAGCAATGTCCAGGGGGGGGGGGGGGGGGAGTGGCAGGGTTAGGGGAGGTTGTATGCTTGGGAGAACAGGTAGGTTTTGAGGTGGGGATTTAAAAGTGGAAAGTGAGGGTGAGTCTCTGAGTGGTTGAGGGAGAGAGACACAGACACATTAAGACACACAGACGTCAGTCCAGACAGTTCGCTGTGGTCAGACTGTCCTTGATCGCAATTACTGGAAGAGGGGGAAGTGGCGCCAGGAGTCGTGACGTCCCAGACAAGACCAGTTTCCTACACTGTGAGTGTAGCAGCAGCAGTGTAGAAATGCCACACAGACCAGATGTCGACACGTAAGACACATCCAGACCAGATGTTGACACGTAAGACACAACCAGACCAGATGTCGACACGTAAGACACATCCAGACCAGATGTTGACCCGTAAGACACATCCAGACCAGATGTCGACACGTAAGACACATCCAGACCAGATGTTGACACGTAAGACACATCCAGACCAGATGTCGACACGTAAGACACATCCAGACCAGATGTTGACACGTAAGACACATCCAGACTAGGAGGCATAATTGTACACTTCATAGTATCCTGACACGTGTGCTACCTCCCAGGCTCATCCCACTCCCAGTCCCACATTACACAACAGGATGAAGCTGAAGCTACTGTGATAGCTGAGTCATGCTCAGCGCGTCACCACAGTGAGTTTTCATATGCTGGAGATACGCCAATATTAGAAACTAAGCGTCATCCTTCAAGGAACCCTAAAGCACCAAGGCAACATAGAGACTTAAAAATAATAACACAAAGTTGCCTTCAAAGTTACTGTTCTTTAGTTTAAACAGGTTCAAAAGCATAGAAATGATGTTGCTTATTTCAGTTCGAAAGGTATTACTGAAGAGGCTTTAGTATGTTAACAACCTTATTATATTGGGAGGAAATGTTATGGATGCAATTGATATTGTCAATTGTAATGCCTTGTTATTCCCATGCATTAGGTACCGCTCGACACCACCTGTTAAGTGTAATTTAACAATGTTAAAATGACACCAATTCCTTGACCTGTGTTCGTGTGTTAGAAAGTGTATCACTATAGTATATTATCATACAAACATAATCATTTATATCTAAAGCAATTGAGATTCTCAACCAAGCTGTGGCCATCATACCCAACAGGCAGTTTACACAGTGAGTCTCCATTTTGTTTCCATCCCAAGGACACTATGAGGGAAGATACTTGAGCATCAATTCTATTCACTGAGAGATATCTGCATCAGTCACATGTACACACACACACACACACACACACACAAACACACACACACACAAACACACAGACACACACACACACACACACACACACACACAGCCTCAACACCGTAGCCTGGGTCAAGTCACTGTCCAAATGTGTTAAAGTGGGAGGGGGGGTCGTATCAGAGAGGTGGGGTCGTATCAGAGTGGGAGGGGGGGTAGTATCAGAGAGGGGGGTAGTATCAGAGAGGGGGGGTAGTATCAGAGAGGGGTGGTAGTATCAGAGAGGGAGGGGGGGTAGTATCAGAGAGGGGGGGTCGTATCAGAGAGGGGGGGGTAGTATCAGAGAGGGGGGGTAGTATCAGAGAGGGGGGGTCGTATCAGAGAGGGGGGGTCGTATCAGAGAGGGGGGGTAGTATCAGAGAGGGGGGGGGGGTCGTATCAGAGTGGGAGGGGGGTAGTATCAGAGAGGGGGGGTAGTATCAGAGAGGGGGGGTCATATCAGAGAGGGGGGGTAGTATCAGAGAGGGAGGGGGGGGTCGTATCAGAGTGGGAGGGGGGGTAGTATCAGAGAGGGGGGGGGTAGTATCAGAGAGGGGGGGTAGTATCAGAGAGGGGGGGTAGTATCAGAGAGGGAGGGGGGGTAGTATCAGAGAGGGGGGGTAGCATCAGAGAGGTATACTGGTTATACTGGTAAAGTATCAGAGTGGGAGGGGGGGTAGTATCAGAGAGGGGGGGCAGTATCAGAGAGGGGGGGTAGTATCAGAGAGGGGGGGCAGTATCAGAGAGGGGGGCTAGTATCAGAGAGGGGGGGTAGTATCAGAGTGGGAGGGGGGGTAGTATCAGAGAGGGGGGGTAGTATCAGAGTGGGAGGGGGGGTAGTATCAGAGAGGGGGGGTAGTATCAGAGAGGTATACTGGTTATTCCTAATGGGCCAATCGTGTAACCTGATAAAGGGCAGCAATCCATCTGCGCTCCCCAGTCAACTCTGACACGGTTTCCAAGGAGACGCCACCCGCGGGAGAGTGAGGGAGGGACCTTGAGGGAGAATATTCTCCCGTCTGAAAATCAGGAGGAGTGAAGAGTGAGGGGGGATGGTGGGGATGGTGAGGGTGAGGGGGGATGGGGGAGATGGTGGGGTAGTATCAGAGGGGGATGGGGGGGAGGGTGGGGTAGTATCAGAGGGGGGATGGTGGGGTAGTATCAGAGGGGGATGGTGGGGTAGTATCAGAGGGGGATGGGGGGGATGGTGGGGTAGTATCAGAGGGGGATGGTGGGGTAGTATCAGAGGGGGATGGTGGGGTAGTATCAGAGGGGGGATGGGGGGGATGGTGGGGTAGTATCAGAGGGGGATGGTGGGGAGGGTGGGGTAGTATCAGAGGGGAATGGTGGGGTAGTATCAGAGGGGGGATGGTGGGGATGGTGGGGTAGTATCAGAGGGGGGATGGGGGGGATGGTGGGGTAGTATCAGAGGGGAATGGTGGGGTAGTATCAGAGGGGAATGGTGGGGTAGTATCAGAGGGGGGATGGTGGGGATGGTGAGGGTGAGGGGGGATGGGGGAGATGGTGGGGTAGTATCAGAGGGGGGATGGTGGGGAGGGTGGGGTAGTATCAGAGGGGAATGGTGGGGTAGTATCAGAGGGGGAGGGTGTGGTAGTATCAGAGGGGGATGGTGGGGAGGGTGGGGTAGTATCAGAGGGGGAGGGTGGGGTAGTATCAGAGGGGGATGGTGGGGAGGGTGGGGTAGTATCAGAGGGGGAGGGTGGGGTAGTATCAGAGGGGGAGGGTGGGGTAGTATCAGAGGGGGAGGGTGGGGTAGTATCAGAGGGGGATGGTGGGGTAGTATCAGAGGGGGAGGGTGGGGTAGTATCAGAGGGGGAGGGTGGGGTAGTATCAGAGGGGGAGGGTGGGGTAGTATCAGAGGGGGATAGTGGAAGAGGAGATTGATGCACCAGCCGCTTCAGAGGGTTTACAGTAAGTGTAATCAGACATGACACACTCCCTCCCCAGGAAGATAGTGACAAACACAACTAGAGTCACACACGCATAGACACATGGAGGCGCACGCACACACATGCACGCACGCACACACACACACACACACATACATTCTTTGCCTCGTGACAACTAATCATGAAGAGACCCTTCGTGAAAAACGCTGTAAATACCAAAATGACATGTCACTTTTTCTTCCCAGAAAAGGTAATGGCTGAAGGACAGAAATCCACTAATGCAAATGGTAGTGAAATAAACCCTATCACACTGTCATCTCTAAGATAGATTAATGATAGAAATTAGATAATGCACCCCACCTTCTGAAGTATGAAGCATTGGTGTGTAATAGAACAGCCTATTGTAACCCATAGTCCTTGGTGCTATTTGTATTCTGATAGTGGCCCTCCTACTGTATTCCAGGCTGTCCTGGTTAGCTGCCTGCTCCCATAGCAGATATGACTGGCTTTTGCTTCATCATGGAATCACATCCCCATCCCCATCCCCATCCCCATTCCCATTCCCAGACCCAGACCCATCCCCATCCCCATCCCCAGACCCATCCCCAGACCCAGACCCATCCCCATCCCCAGACCCAGACCCATCCCCAGACCCAGACCCATCCCCAGACCCAGACCCAGACCCATTCCCAGCTCTAGCCCCAGCCCCATGCAGCCCCAGCCTCACTGTTTCAGGCTCAGCCCCACCCTCTCCCTGCCTTCACTAATTAGAAGGTATAATCTTCCACTATCCATCTGCCAGAAGGCTCAGACGAGGACTAAAACAAATACATTAACAACATTTACATTTACATTTTTGGCATTTAGCAGCATTCCAAAGCGACTTACAATCAATACATGTGACTAAGTAAGTGAATCATCAATCCACCAGTCGTAGCAGGAAAAGTAATCTAGCTCAGGCAGTCGTCGTGCTAAAAGAAGAACGTATTTTTTTCCCCTTTTCTTTTCTTTAGTAGACAGTACAAGGGGGTAGTAGAAATCTCAAGAGAAACAGTATAGGGGGGAAGCAGGTGTCTCTGGAGTGCAGGGGGGTAGTAGATGTCTCAGGAGGAACAGTTAAGGTGTAGCCTGAAGAAATGGGTCTTGAGTCTTCGACGGAAGAGTGACTCTACAGTTCTGACAGCCGTGGGAAGCTCGTTCCACCAGAGGGTAGCTAGTGTAGTGAAGAGATATGACTGGGCAGCGTGACTGCCGCGTTGGCGTAGAGGTGGTGGGGCCAGTCGGCCAGCAGAGGTGGAGGAGCGGAGTGAACGGGCTGAAGTTTCGGGGGTGACCAATGCTTGCAGGTAGGCAGGGGCTGTCCCTTTTGCTGCCCTGTAGGCGAGCACCAGGGTCTTGAATCTGATGCGAGCTGCTATCGGGAGACAGTGAAGGGTGCGAAGGAGGGGGGTAACATGAGAGAATTTGGGGAGGTTGAACACCAGACGGGCAGAAGCATTCTAGATGAGCTGCAGAGGTCTGATGGGGAGATGACCAGTGACTGGGTCAAGAGTTGCGCTGCTTCTCTGGTGAGGAATGGACGTATCCTTCTGATGTTGTAGAGGAAGAATCTGCAGGAGAGTGCTGTCGCTGCGATGTTCTCCACACAGGATAGGCGGTTGTCCAGGATCATTCCAAGGTTCTTGGCTGTCTGGGAGGAGGTTACAGTAGAGTTCTCCACTGTGATGGAGAAGTCTTGGAGAGGGCAGGCTTTCCCAGGGAGGAAGAGAAGCTCAGTCCTGTTTAGGTTGAGCTTGAGGTGGTGGGCTGACATCCATGTAGAGATGTCAGTGAGACACGCAGAGACACATGTTGTCACATGTAGGTCAGAGAGGGGGAAAGACAGGAAGAGTTGAGTGTCATCTGTGTAGCTGTGGTAGGAGAACCCATGTGAGGAGATGACTGAGCCGAGAGACTTGGTATAGAGGGAGAGCAGTAAGTGCCCTAGGACGGAGCCCTGTGGTGAGGGTTCATCCCCTTGAGGTTCAAGGGTTTTAGAAGGGAAGGAGAGAAGGGTTGGTTTCTTGAGGAGAGGCTTGACTCTAGCTATCTTGAAGGCAGCCAGGACAGATCCTGTGGATAAGGAGGAGTTGATTACGGTGGTAAAGAAAGGAAGGACGTCAGGGGAAATGGATTGGAGAAGATGGGAGGGGATGGGATCGAGAGGGCAGGTGGTTGTCCGCTTAGTTGTGACCAGTGTAAGAATCTCATCAGGAGAGAGGGGGGAAAAAGATGATAAGCCAGAGACCGAGTGTAATGCAGAGGATCTGGAAGGGGTGTTAGCAGTGTTGGTGAGAGGAGGAGAAAAGGTGCTGCTAATGTCATCAACTTTTCTTTCGAAGTAGGTGACAAAGTCATTAGCAGACAGTGAGGAAGGAGGAGGGGGAGGAGGTGAGTTGAGGAGTGTGGAGAATGTGGAGAACAGTTTCCTATAGGATTAGAGGCAGAAGATTTTATTTTGGAATGGTAGTAGGATGCTTTAAAAGCTGATGCAGAGGAGGCGTAGTTGGAGAGGAGAGAGTGTTAAAGGTTTAGGTCATCAGGGAGGCCGTTTTTTCTCCATCTCCTCTCAGCTGCCCTGAGCTCTATTCTACAAGCATGTGTAACAGAGTTGGGAATGTATGTTTAGTTGTGGTGAATGTAGATGAGTTTCGCCGTGCTTGAGCAGCCCTGGTTGTTGTTGGAGCCCCCCATTGGAGTTTGGGTGTACTGCAGGTCTGCGCGTTCTTTTGTCCTTCTCTTGTTGCCGTACTTACGGTGGTACTAGAACATGGCCGCCATCTTCATGGGTATGTGCGCTATGTAAAATGCTCCTCGTGTTTTGTTGTTTGTATGGAGAATCTTGTAATGTAGGGTGAAAATGTTGGTGTAGTACTGTGCTGTTTGTTTTTACATGTATTGTGATGATGTGAAACAGAACATTTATTGTATGTTATTTTGAACGCGCAGATTCACAAGAGTTGCAGAACAGAGAAGAATTGTGTTTTATATGTCTTCTCTGCAGGTATGTCGCTCCACATGTTGTTTGTAATTGTTATTTGTAATGTTTGAGGGAAATTTGTGTTCGTTCTGTAAACAAATTATCCTGACGTGAAATATACATAGACGGTGGGACTAGAACATGGCCGCCATCTTCATGGATTCACAAGAGTTGCAGAACAGAGAAGAATTGTGTTTTATATGTCTTCTCTGCAGGTCAAATAAAAGAATTGAATGAAAGAAGTTTGGCTGTTTGACCATCGTTACACTGGTGCCGTGACACGTCGATCTCAAGATCAGCTGAACGCCGATCTCCGTGGATGCTGCGTGGATGCCAGGTCTTAGTGTGATAGATCAAGTGTGGTCAGAGTATTATAGTAAATGGTCATTCAGTCTGAGGTCTGTGATTATATCAGTTTAAAAAGTGCTTTGATTGTTTTGGTTTTTATGTCCTGCTGTAACTTTATATTTTTTTTAAACATTATTATTATTATTTTTTTTTTCATTCAGTAATATTACACAACGCAAGTCTGTACCACTATGGCTCAGAGGCCAGGTTTTAATGATGAGATTTTTGCCAGTCCAGTGTTGCCTATGGGGAGGGGTGCATGGGGGGCATGTCAGAGCAGAGCAGACAGTGCTGTCATAGACATTGACAGTGACAGTGACATTGACATTGACAGTGCTGTCAATAGTAGGGAGGTGGGGTGTTCCCAGTTGTTTATTGACAGTGGTAGAGGCACAGGGTCAGGTCAGGACCCAGGTTGTGCTGCTGTCGGACAGTTTACAGGGGAGGCTCCTCCCACATCCACACCCAGTGTTAATGACACTGAAGCTCTTCATCACCTTTCAGACATGATGGGTCAGCTAGGTGCTCAGATTGGCGAGTCCATTGTAACCAAGTTAATTTCAGCTGGTGTAGTTCACTCAAGTAGTATGAGCAGTGCACACCTCAACTGCACATCGCCTCCAGATCCTGTAACTGATCCTAATGTTGTTAGACAGGAGGTTCCGCGCGTTACTGTGAATGTAAAATCAGACAGGGAACCACCAATGTTCCGAGGTGATAGTTCTGATAAGTGTTCAGTCCAGGACTGGATTGACATGTCTAAAGCTTATCTGAGAAAGCAGAAATGTCCAATGCATGAACAGGCTGAGGAGATACTGGCAAGGCTGATGGGTAAGGCAAAGGATGTCGTGAGGGTTGGTTTGCGTAGCGATCAGACACTTGATGTGAAGCAGAACCCTGATCTCATCTATGATATCCTTCTCAAGTACTTCAGTGATGTGTCATCATGCCTCCCGTTGTCAGATTTCTATGCCACTCTACCCAGACCCAATGAGAACCCTGTAGACTACTGGTTGAGGATCAACAAAGCAGCTGATGTAGCTGGTGAGGGCCTTCGCAGACAAGGTAGGAGGATGGAGAACATAGGTGAAGAGGTAGCACGGATGTTTGTCAGGCATTGCCCGGACTCTGGACTATCCCGTATTCTGGAATGCAAGGCTATTGAGGAGTGGAGCTCACGAGACATACAGTTGAAGATTGATAATTACCAGAGAGAGCTGAGAGCCTCTGGCAGGACCGGTAGTTCTGTGCCATTGAAGAGCCATGCCACCGCCCTCCACACTGTGCAGTCTCATCCAGAGCCTTCGATTCAGTCTGTGTCTGAGCAGTGTTCCACCCAGTACCCCCCTGCTCCTGCCCATAGTCCAGTGTACCACACACAGTGTCTGCCTTCTACCCTCATTCCTTCCCAGGACCATGCTTTAGGCCAGCTTCCGTGCCCCTCCTCCGCGACTGCTGTGGCCCAGAACACTCAGCAATCTGAAGACAGGATTCTTGCTCGCATTATGGAGAGGCTGGAGCAGATGATGGGGAAAGTGCAGCAGCGTGACAGTGCTCCTCGTGGCGGAAGATACCAGGGTGGCGCCCGTGAGAAGGCCTGCCGAGTCTGTGATGACAGTAGACACACTACCATCTCACACTGCATGTCAGAGAGGCTGTGCTTTGTCTGTTTAGCCCCAGGTCACACAAAAGTTGAGTGTCCCACCAGGTCGTCCCGAGCACCTCAGCCTCAGGGAAACTAGGTGGCCTGTATTCAGAGGGAGAAAGTATAGGTCGCCAAGTAAACTCCCATTGTGAGGACGAATCTAGTGCTGAGACAGTGTATATAGCTCTCAAAAGCTCAAGTGATAACTCTGAAGATATTGTTTATCAGAATACGCATACAATTAGTGGTAGTGACAGCCTTTTCTACACACCTGTGACAGTTGGTAATACAGTGACTCTAAATGCTATGCTAGACAGTGGGTCTATGGCTTGTACAATGAGTAAGACGGCAGAGGGAAAGCTTAGAGAGGTTGGAGTTGCTACAGAGCATAACCAGTTCAGTTCAAATGTGGTGCTTGTTGGCTGTGGTGGTCGCCGTGTCAAGCCTGAGTCAGCTTTCAACGTGGAAATGGAGGTGTATGGCTGTAGGATTATGGTTCCCACTCTGGTAGTTGAAGGCCAGCATGATGAGTTGATACTAGGCACCAATGTTATTAAATATATCCTCCGGCAGTATAAGCAATGTGATGGCTACTGGAAGGCTGTGTCTACGCCCTGTCCTGCTGGCGATCCAGAATCTGAACAGTTTCTCTCGATGCTCGCTGGTCTGAACCGTTGGCGAGGTGACGTCATACCTGACAAGATAGGCACAGTCAGGTGCAACTCAGCCGTGTGTCTTGAGCCTGGTCGGGAGTACCTGATGTGGGGCAAGCTACCCAAGTCCACTATTGTGTCTCCTGGTAGCGCTGTGATGACAGAGCCCACATCGTGTCGCTCAGCTCCAAGAGGGGTTCTGGTGGCCAGAGTTGTTACTCCTTTGTGGGGAGACGGATGGGTTCCATTGAAGCTGATCAACTCGTCCGACAGGCCCGTCTTGGTAAGACGCAATGCTAAATTGGCCGACGTCTTCTCCTGCATTGCGCTCGAGGACATGGATGAGACCGGACCTGCTGAGGTCCCACTACTCAGTTGCTGTCAAGTAACCCCGTCCAGTGAAAATGCGGCCCGCACTGTTGATGAGGAACGGAAGTACATGGGATTGAGTGGGCTCGACATACACTCCTGTGACGTGTCTGAACAGTGTAGAAGCAAGATGGCTGACCTGGTTGTGCGCTACAAGGACATCTTCTCACGCCATCACCTGGATTGTGGAGAGGCAAAGGGCTTCATACATCGCATTCACCTCTCAGATCACAGGCCATTCCGGCTCCCATTCAGACGAGTGCCCCCCAGTCAGTATCAGAAGTTGCGCCAAGTACTGAGTGAGATGGAGGAGAAAGATATAATCAGGAAGTCAACCAGTGAATATGCATCTCCGTTGGTTCTTGTATGGAAAAAGAACGGAGATCTCCGTATCTGTACAGACTTTCGCTGGCTGAACAAGAGGACCCTGAAGGATGCTCACCCTCTCCCTCACCAGGCCGACTGCTTAGCTGCACTTGGAGGTAACTCCTTGTTTAGTACTATGGATCTAACCTCAGGGTTTTATAACATGCCACTACACGAGGATGACAGAAAGTACTCTGCCTTTACAACACCTATGGGCTTGTATGAGTATAATCGCCTCCCGCAGGGCCTCTGTAATAGTCCTGGGAGCTTCATGCGTATGATGACTAGCATTTTCGGAGACCAGAACTATCTGAGCTTACTGGTTTATCTGGATGATTTATTGGTGTACGCCCCTGATGAGAGGACAGCTCTGGAACGCTTGGAGATGGTGTTCAGTAGACTGCGTGGTCATAACCTGAAATTGGCCCCCAAGAAGTGTTTTTTTCTCCGGAAATCCGTCAAATTCCTCGGCCACATAATTAATGACAACGGTGTGTTGACTGATCCCAGCAAAGTTGAGAGCATCGCAAAGATGACAAGTGCTGACCTGATGGAAGCGGACGGTGTAACCCCCTCACAGAAACGAATCAGATCTTTCTTGGGGATGATCAATTATTACCAGCACTTTGTGCCTAGCTTCTCCGCTATTGCAAAGCCTCTCTTCTCTCTGTTGACGGGCCAGAAGAGAAAAGGGAAGGTGAAACAGTCCAAACAAAGGTCACAAAGCAGGAAGTTGAAGGTTACTGACTGGACCCCCGAAACGGAGCAGGCTTTCCAGAAGCTGAAAACGGCGCTGGTTGAGACGGCTGTCCTGGCTCACCCTGATTTCAGCCGTCCCTTCATGCTGTCAACGGACGCGTCCCTTGATGGCATCGGTGCTGTCCTGTCGCAGATCCAAGAGGGTGAAGACCGAGCGAGGCCAATCGCATTCGCCAGCAAGTCCCTCTCTCAGTCTCAGAGAAACTACCCAGCCCATCGGTTGGAATTCCTAGCCTTGAAGTGGAGTGTCTGTGACAAGTTTAGCCATTGGTTGAAGGGGCATGATTTCACTGTTTGGACGGACAATAATCCATTGACTCATATCATGACGAAGCCCAAGCTGGACTGCTGCGAGCAACGATGGGTGGCTAAGTTAGCGAGCTATAACTTCGACATCAAGTACGTGCCAGGCCCACAGAATGTTGTCGCTGATGCCTTGAGTCGTGTGCCTTTCGTCAAGCAGAGAGTCAGTCACAGATTACTTGAAGAGCCCTACAAGAATCTCCTCTCCGAAGTCCAGGATGTGTCGAGTGCTTCTGTACAGGACGCCTTCCGGTCGTCCAATGATAGTGGTGACACTCCACGCCAGGCAGAGAGTTACGCTCAAAGTGTCCCATCACCTCTGCATGTCCACGCTCAGTCTATGGAGATGGATGAAGTGTCTGTTGTTCTACAGTCATATGACGATCTGTGGGAGGTCGGAGCAAGAACGCGTGCTGTAGCAGTCTTGCACCATTTGCCTCAGTTAGTCCCAGGTGGTCAGGACTCACTTCCTGCTTACAGTGAGAAGGAACTCCGGGATGAACAGCTCAGAGACAGAACTCTCTCTCGAGTCTTGTACTATGTGGAGAGACATCGGAGACCCTCCAGGAGAGAGAGAGATAAGGAATCAGTCACAGTCATGAGGTACCTAGCACTGGGAGAAACTTGTTGTGAGCAATGGGATACTCTACAGAGTCTCGAGGGATCAAGTCGTGAAGTCAAAACGCCGCCAGTATGTGGTTCCTGAGTCTAAGAAAGTTGAAGTTCTGAGAGGTGTTCATGACCATGCCGGCCATCAAGGTCAGTTCAGGAGTCTTGGCTTGGCCAGACAGAGGTTCTTCTGGCTCAACCTCGACAGAGACGTAAGAGACTACGTCCGTAACTGCCAGCGGTGTATTGTCAGTAAGACTGTTGAACCTGCTGCGAGGGCGCCTTTGCAGAGTATCACATCAACCAGGCCACTTCAGCTGGTTTGCATTGATTTCTGGTCAGCGGAGGACTCAAGGAACAAGTCAGTTGATGTGTTAGTTGTTACTGACCATTTTACAAGAATGGCCCAGGCATTCCCCTGCAAAGATCAGTCAGCCAAACAGGTGGCGAGAGTTCTATGGGACAAGTTCTTCTGCGTCTTTGGGTTCCCAGAACGTATCCATAGCGACCAGGGAGCTAGCTTCGAGAGTCAACTAGTGAGTGAGCTGCTCAGAGTCTCCGGTGTCAGAAAGTCGCACACAACACCGTATCACCCGATGGGTAACGGTAGTGTGGAACGTTTCAATAGAACTCTCGGTAACATGATCCGAGCGCTTGAACCAGAGGCAAAAATCAACTGGCCGAGGCGTTTGCAAACTCTGACGTTCATGTACAATAGCACAGCGCATGAGTCAACTGGCTATGCACCTTTCTATCTGATGTTCGGGCGTACTCCTCGTCTCCCTGTCGATATACTCTTCCGGACAGTCCTGAATGATCCAGCTGTGGTCAGCTACGACAAGTATGTGATGTCTCTCACGAAGGATCTGAGAGAAGCTATGGTCATAGCCCAGGAACATGTCATAAAAGAACAGCACCGTCACACAGAGCTCTACAACAGACGAGTGAAAGGGCCCACCATTGATGTCGGAGACCGTGTGCTGTTGGCGAACAAGAGAGAGAGAGGAAAGAGAAAGGTGGCTGACCGTTGGGAGTCTACTGTATACACTGTGGTGGATAGGAACTCTGAGACTCACACATACAGGATACAAGACACTGTCACTGGACGAGAGAAGGTAGTCCACCGTAATCTATTGTTGTTGGTGAACTTTCTGCCGGTGTATGATACGAGTGTGATCTCTGACCCAGTTTCATCCCTGTCTGCTGTTCATACATCAAATGAGCCAAGTGACATGTCCGTGTCGGAAGTGGAACAGGATTCCTTGCCTGGGGAAGTGAGTAGAGGAACCGCGTTCGAGTCGGAGAGAGTGGATTCCTGTCCTGGGAGTGAGGGAGGGGAGGTTGAAGACATGGAGTATGGGGGAAGAGCTGTTCGGGAGAGGGATGTTCCCTTGACTGTTCCAGAGCCCAAGGATCCCAAGGGAAGAACCCTAGAGTGGGTCACCCAGTTACCATTCCCTGACCACTCACGGACAGAGGCTACTAACACTGTAGTGTCTTCAGTCTCGTTTGCCCCTCAGAGGGTCCCCGAGCAGATGGCTGAGGAGCAAATGGTAGATCAGTCCATTAACTCTGATTCTAGATTTGTGGTTAGCGCTGATGATTGTACTGATGTTTCTGGTAACACAAATCAGACAGATGATGCTAGTGACACACAGCGTACTGACACTCTAGCTTCTGTTACACAGTGTGAACATCCTAGTACAGTCACACAGGTCAAGTCCAAGTTTGGTCGCCTTATCAAACCAGTTGACAGATTGATTTATACTATGTCAGGACAAGACATTATCCAAGACACTAAGTCAAACATTCGAGCTGTTTGTAGGTCAGTGTTCCAGGCTTTCCACAGTTAGATAAGCCGAAGCTCAGTTCAGTGCATGTATACACTGTGCACACTGACATCCTATGACATATAGGTTTGTTCGGTATTCTGATTGTTTCATAAGAGGTTGTGGCCTCTTGAAGGCTAGTAATACACAGGAAAAAAAAAATAAAAATAGGGTCTTGTGGGGTGTAGAACGCATCCTACCGCCAGTAGTTGGTTGGAGAGGTAGTTTACCTCTCTTTCCACTTCATCCTTATAGGATACTTTTCAAGTTGGCTGTCCTGTCCTTTGGCGGCCCTATGTAATAGTGTAAAAAGTAAAAAGTAGTATTTAAATGTATAGTTGCTGCTCAAGGTTGGCGAAATTCAGGGGAGGTGGGTGTAACAGAGTTGGGAATGTATGTTTAGTTGTGGTGAATGTAGATGAGTTTCGCCGTGCTTGAGCAGCCCTGGTTGTTGTTGGAGCCCCCCATTGGAGTTTGGGTGTACTGCAGGTCTGCGCGTTCTTTTGTCCTTCTCTTGTTGCCGTACTTACGGTGGTACTAGAACATGGCCGCCATCTTCATGGGTATGTGCGCTATGTAAAATGCTCCTCGTGTTTTGTTGTTTGTATGGAGAATCTTGTAATGTAGGGTGAAAATGTTGGTGTAGTACTGTGCTGTTTGTTTTTACATGTATTGTGATGATGTGAAACAGAACATTTATTGTATGTTATTTTGAACGCGCAGATTCACAAGAGTTGCAGAACAGAGAAGAATTGTGTTTTATATGTCTTCTCTGCAGGTATGTCGCTCCACATGTTGTTTGTAATTGTTATTTGTAATGTTTGAGGGAAATTTGTGTTCGTTCTGTAAACAAATTATCCTGACGTGAAATATACATAGACGGTGGGACTAGAACATGGCCGCCATCTTCATGGATTCACAAGAGTTGCAGAACAGAGAAGAATTGTGTTTTATATGTCTTCTCTGCAGGTCAAATAAAAGAATTGAATGAAAGAAGTTTGGCTGTTTGACCATCGTTACACATGTAGGGTTTCAGAGAGTCAAGGAGCGTGTGGAGAAGATCATGCTGGCTTCAAGGTCAGTGGACAGAGGGCGTCGAAGGATGAGGAGAGAGTGGACAGGAGGGTGGAGGATGCTGAATCGGTGGATAGAAGGAAGAAGGATTCAACAGAGGGTAGGTAAGAGACAGAGGAAGAGAGGTTGGTTGGGGACAGGCCATGTAGGTTGCGACGAGAGGGTACAAAGTGGTTAGACTGACTGGGAAGAGATGGATTTGAGGGGGAGGGAGAAGGATACAAAATGATGACCAGAAACTGGAAGAGGGGTAACAGTAAGGTTGGAGGTATGGGAGGATCTGGTGAAGACAAGGCCGAGCTGATTGCCTTATGAGTCGGAGGAGAGCGGTGCAAGTTTATCAGTATATTTTACATGGTGAAGGAAAGGAGATGAAGGAATTCTTATATACAGTGTGTCTTTCAAAATATACAGTGTATCTTACAAAAACAAAAATCAAATATAACTGCAAGCGGCAATGGGGCGTGTTCCTACAGATATGCCCCCATAACCATAAATGGGGTGAGATTGACAGACACGGGGTAGAACTACAGACAGGTTGTAGATTGACAGATAGGGGGTAGACCTACAGACAGGGGGGTAGACCACTCACCTAATATGGGCCAAGTTGAACAAACCCAACTGCATAAATGGTAAATGGACTGCACTTATATAGCGCCTTTATCCAAAGCGCTTTACAACAGCCTCTCATTCACACATTCACACACCAATGGCAGCAATCTACCATGCAAGGCGCCGGCCCGCTCACTGGGAGCAATTTGGGGTTCAGTGTCTTGCCCAAGGACACTTCGACATGTGGCCAGCCGAGGCTCGAACCGCCGATCTGCCGACCTTGTGATCATTAGACGGCGGCTCTACCTCCTGCGCCACAGCCGCATTATTCTCGCCACTTTTCCGAAGATGCATTGGAGGTATTTAATCGACCACCGGTAATGGTAAGAAAAACAATAGTTTGATTGCTCGGGTTCAAATTGAAAAGGCTGGACAGAAAACATAGCTAGCTAATTGCGACCTGCGACCTCTGTCCTCTCGTATTCATAAAAGATGGAGGAGGGGAGGAGGGTGGGCATGTGTTGTGCCCACACCAAATGAAGCGTCATTACATCACAGACGTGTCCAAAATGTAAACAATTTCAAACATTGAAAATGTCAAACATCTGTAATGTCCTTGTTTTTTTGTAGATATCTTCAAATGCTTCGACATAGTAACACATTGTAGTGCCCTCTATCAGCCTGTCATAAATATTGACGTAGCAGGGAAAATTCTCAGAGCATTTGAAAATTCTGGGCCAATTTCTTTTCTTTTCATATAACTTTCTCCGATATCTTTAAATGGATATCTTTATCCTTTAACACCCTATAGAGAGACATGCATGTTCATGTACAATTTCGGACCAATCTGACTTACAGTTGATTTTAAGTGAAATGTTATAAGTTTGGCCAAATTTTCCACCTGCAGAAAACTCCATCATGGCGGACTAAGGGTTCTTGAGGAAAGATACTTGAGGAAAGACAAATATGTACCAAGTTTCATACATTTTCATACAATGGAGTGGAAATGCCAGCATTCTGAAGTTAAATATTTACTGTTGGTTATTATAGCGCAACTTATGGTCTAATCATGGTCATTCTTTCTGCCATAGTTACTGATGCTCTCTACAGTAGTTGTGGCATGCAAATTCATAGCATTTTTGGTGAGGGACTTTTTTAGCTATTTGACCAAAGCGGGGGAAAGAAGAAGAAGTATACCACCAACTACATAGTAGTAGGAACACTAATAAACAAACAAAATGACTTTATCTAAGTCTAGCTGTAAACAAGTTTTACACAGCATAGATTTAACTCCAAACAAACATCACCTTTCCTTTTAGGGCAGAGCATTCACATCACTGTGCCCCTACTGTCCTTTCAATGGTCTGTACCAGACTGAAATGTACCTTACCTGTACCAATCTTGGACCATACCAACTCCATACACACAGGGGGGAATTACATTTCACCTAACACATAAGGTAAGTAGTTAAACTACACAAAGTAAGTGCATAATTAACGTATTGTACAGGTACCATTAAGGCAAGTATATCATTATAATTTGCAGTAGAAAGTGTAATATACATATTAATTAACATAATTTAATATATGGTTTCCATCCCCAAGATGACGATGTCGTCACCCAACAAATAAAGTAGTGTGTCTGACCGGCAGCCGCTTGCACAGTGATGACGAACCAAAAAGTACTGTGTTGTTAGTGCTTTATCGGTACACATTTTTGGTGTAAACAAAATAATAAATATGCAATCTGTAACCCAGCCCCATCCTCTTCCCCAGCCTCATCTCCAGCCCCATCCCCTTCCCCAGTAATCTGTAATCGATGTATCTGAAGTAATCTGTAATTGATGTGTCTGTGTCATTATTTAACTGAGGTTAACCAGGGATGTAAGCAGTAAGAAAAAACACTCATGTGAAAACGTCTTGTAAATGTGGGTGTTAACAAAACTTGACTGGGAACTATGGTGTCAGATTAATGTCCAAAAGTGAAACTCAGACTATGGCGTCAGATTAGTGCCAGGGACATAAACTCAGTCGAGCAAGCAGTGAACCAGTCGTGTGAGCGCATAAACTATATCGAGCATGCACAGGCAATGTAGGGTGCACGAATTAAACTTGAGAGCTTGCAAGTGTGATGTTGAAAAAGCTGAAAATCATTGTCGCACGCAATAAATTACTTCAAGAGGAGAGATTTTTTAATTTATGGTTTTCTTGCAAATGTCCTGTTTGATATTACTTGTCTGCATTTTGTTTGGAGAATGAAAGGATTGTTTGAAACTATGGGTTTAGTGAATGTGAGTACCTCCACTCTGACTTCCATAATTTCCGTGTTCATGTGTCGGAAAACATTTCAAAAGTAAATTAGGGCGTACTGTATTTTACAAAAATCTTAATTAAATAAACAAAAAAGTTAACAGTCTCCATGGAAGATGTGTAAATCAAAATACTGTGCTATACATTTAATCTTGATTGTATGTATCATACTGTATGAAACCCATCTGCAATGGATGAAAGCACAGGTGGGTATACCTGCTGGGCATTGCTGCCTGTCGCACCTCCGACGGTGCCAGTGGGCTGACTGCAGGGTCGTCAGCCGGGAGCCACCCTTCACTTATGTTTCGCTCCTTTAATCCCGGAAGATCTCAAGGTGGTGGAGCAGTGACAGGGACGTCTCCCTGCCACTCCCTGCAGCCAGCCCTAGGATCCTCCTTTCCCCCACGCCTTGTCCTTTCTTCTGAGCCAGAGCCAGAAGCTCCCTTGTTCAGCCTCCTCCGCCAGGTCTTTGAGCGCCTTTCTCAGCTTGGATCCTGTGATCCCCAGCGACCTCAGGAGCCGCTGTGTAGATGTTCCTGTATAGCCTCTGCACCCAACTTCCACAGGATAGGTGACTGCCCTCCACCCTGCTTGCGAGCACGCAGCTGCCAAGTCTCTGTACGTTTCCTTCTTTCTCTCGAAGGCAGCCTCCATCCCCTCTTCCCATGGAACGGTCAGCTCCGCCATGATGACTGTCCTCATCGGGGTAGACCGGAGTTCGACATCTGGCCGAAGGGAGGTTGATGTGATCTCGTGTGGGAACTTCAGCTGTCGATCGAGGTCAGCTCTCATGTTCCACTCTCCTCCAGGAGACAGGAGGGACCACTGCTTCGTGCTGCTGCCCTGACTTTCTCCCCCTTGCCGGACAAACTGGATCCGCTGCTGTGATGTGACTGGGCTGCTCTTGTTTGATTCCAGTCTGCGTGCTTCCAGAATTTCCGCTAGTTTGCGCAGCACCCGGTCGTGCCGCCATCTGTACCGACCCTGCGTCAGTCCCGCCTTGCATCCAGAGAGGATGTGTCGCAAGTTTGGGTTGTTGGCGTTGCAGAGTTGGCAGGTCTCCTCTGTGCCGTACCAGAGGTGTAGGTTCCGGGAACTGGGAAGGGTGTCGTAGGTGGCCCTGATCGAGAAGCTCAGCCTTGCTTGGGACAGCCTCCACATATCCTTCCATGTGATGGCTCTGTTGATCACAGCCTCCCACGTTGTCCACCTTCCTTGCTGTTGTTGGCCCACGGCTCTGATTTTGTAGCACTCCTCTTTGATCTTTACGACTTCGGAGATCACTAGATCTTTCCTTTCCTTCCTCGTTGCCTTGGACCACATCTTGGGTGCTGATCCCCATCCAAAACCAGTCCTGCCTGGCTGCAGCACCCCGACGATCTCCTGGTGTTTCAAGCGATTGATGGCCTGGTCAACTGCCTGCGTGGCATCCCACTTGCGTCCTGTGCGAACCTGGGCCTTGCTGTGTGGGACAAACGGGTCGGGTGAGTCTCTCAGCTCGAACACGAGTCTCACCTTCTCCTGTTTATAGCCCAGGCTGATGGATTTCAGTGGGAGCTTCAGTGTGGTTCTTCCAAACAGCGCTGTATTAGAGAGGCAGCGGGGAAGGCCCAGCCACTTGCGGATGTAGTTGTTGGCTTTTGCGTCCAACTTCAGCACTGTTGTTAAAGTGATGTCACACAACTTCAGGGGCCACATGAGACGCTGGTATAAGGTGAACTGGTAACACCACACCTTGAATTTCCCTGGCAGGAGGCTTTGGTCGATCTTCTTCAGGCCGTCCAAGAGCTGGGAAGTGACAGAAGAAGCCATGTGCTTGTCAGAAAGGTCAGCCGTGTAAAGCCTTCCGAGGCTTCGCACAGGATGGTCCACTAGCAGCGGGATCTTCTCACCATCCACTGAGAAAGAGATGTTGTCATTCCGGACTCCTTTCCTGATTGAGAGACTGCGGGACTTAGTTGGTTTTATCCTCATCCGGGCCCATGTTAGGAGCTCCTCAAACCTCTTCAGAAGTCTCGCTGTGCACGCTGCTGTCTGAAGGAGTGTGGTGACATCATCCATATAGCTCCGTAGGGCTGGGAGTCGCAGACCTGACTGGGATCTGACTCCTCGGACCATCTGTCTTCCGCCAATTAGGATGATCTCAAACGCTGCTGTGAAAAGGATGGGGGAGATCGAACAACCCATCGCTATCCCTTTCTCCAGCCGGTGCCAACACGTTGAGAACTCCTGGGTTGTGTAGCATACATGGAAGTTGTTAAAGTAGGTTGCTACTAGGCTCTGGATGCACGGTGGTATGTGGAAGAATTTGAGGGCAAAGTGGATGAGCTGGTGGGGAACAGACCCATATGCATTTGCAAGGTCCAGCCGAACGACGTGCAGGTCTGATTTGCTCCGCTCCGCTGTCTGGATCTGTTCCCAGATCATAGCCGAGTGCTCCACGCAGCCAGGAAATCCTGGGACGCCTGCCTTCTGACAGCTGGTGTCGATGTAATTGTTTGCCAGGAGGTAGCTGGTCATGCACTTTGCCATCACTGAGAAGGTGAGTCTGGTTCTGATCTGACTCCAGAGGTTCTGCAAGCCCTCCTTCTCCTCTTCCTCAGCTCTCCTCCATGCCTTCCGCAAACGTCGCCGCTCCTTTACCAGCTGGAGGATTTCTCTCTCCTGTCTCCCGCTCTGCCTAGGAACGGTCCTCCTCTGAGGCATCTCTCCAAATCTTCCCTTGCCTTCCTCATAGATGATATGGCCGAAGATGTTCAGCTTGGACGTTGTGCTGCCTCTTAGACTGTTCTGGAGGGTGGTATGTAAGCTTTCGTCGAAGCTTCTCCATGAATCCTTGACGTTGGCCTTTGGCCACGTGATCTTGGGTTTCCGGTCCGGCTTCTCTGGGGTTTCTTTGGTGGATTCTCTACCTGACGTTCTGCTCTGATGTGCAGATGTGGTTGCAAATCCTGCTGGGGAAGCTGTTCTTGCTCTCTCTCACCGGATGCAATGGTGGGATCAGTAGCACTGTGGTGCTCAACCTGGCTCTGATTCCTCCTTGTCTGACCTGCTGGCGCAGTGCAAGCTTGCATCTGGTAGCTGCCGCCGCATTTTGTCCTCCCCTGGTGGATCCGCAGGCCCAAGTAGGTTGTTACTTTGGACCACCCACAGCTGCATTCTCTCAGGATCCTTTGATCGTTAGTCGTTGCCGTTCCAGTCGTTACCGTGTTATTTGTCCTGATTGGTCCATCTTCCATCCCGCCTCTCGGTGGACCGCCGGGTTGTTTTTTCCTTATTCTGCTTGTAGTTAGTTTGGGGAGTCCCTGTAGCAAGGCTACAAGGACGTGTTTAAAGGGTAACTAGCCCCGCCACCCCCGGTGCAGTCTTTCCTGCCGCCAGCCAGACTTAAAGTAAACACTGCTCAGATATATATGTGATTTTTGGGGGGGTTTGAAATTAAAAAGGTCCCTATGCATCAATACCTTTCCTAAGCATATTATGAATATTCTATTTTGTCAGTCATTTACACCTCTCTCCCACTGTCCACTCTAAGGTGTGATGTCAGTGGCAAACACTATTTTCTTTCATTTGCGACCCTCTCAAAGAGCATAGCAACAGACCTGTCTTCCCTGTAAAAATAGGATGGGCTTCTGTGATGTCATCGAGCATAGTGTACAACCATTGTCTTCCCGTCACCCTTCTCTCATATATGGAGCCCTTGCCCTTTACTCACACCTTTTTTCATATATTACTATTATATCACATTGGTAATGTTAATGTTACTTGCGCCTGATAGACTGTTCTACTGTATGGCTAATATTTCTGCAGGTGACTGATATGTGGGGACTCAGTATGAGGTAGATGTAGCATGTTGCTCTACATCTTGAGCAGAGCACACACACAGGGCTCAGAATACAGGCCACAGGCAGGAGAGACTGAGCAAAGAGATGAGTGAGAAAAGGGAGAAACTGACAGACATATTGAGAGCAGTTGAGTGAGAGGTTTTTCTATATTAAACATTGTCTACTGAAGAGAAAGCGTGAGTGTGTGTGTGTGTGTGTGTGTGTGTGTGTGTGTGTGTGTGTGTGTGTGTCTCTAACCTATACACCACACACCTCACACCACACACATACACAAACACACACACACATATATACTGTATATATACTATACACTGATGAGCCAAAACATTATGACCACCTGCCTAATATGCTATAATAATATATATGTTGGTCCTCTGTTAGGGCTTACACACCAGCAGTTCCGAACGCCGGTTCGCGTGCCGAAACCTCCGAACGTTGGCGCTGTCTGGTGAACGATACACTGGTATGAACGCGGGCTCGTTCGTCAGACAGCGGCAACGTTCGAAGGTTTCGGCACGCAAACGCGAACCGGCGTTCGGAACTGCCGGTGTGAAAGAGGCCTGTGTGCCACCAAAAGAGTACCAACCTGCTGAGGTATGGACTGTAGACTTCCTGTGTTATCTGGCACCAAAACATTAGCAGAAGATCCTTCCTATCCTGTAAGTTGTGAAGTGGAGCCGCCGTGGATCGGTCCAGCCCATCCTAGAGATGTTCAATTGGGTATGTGGTTTGTAGGTACTTGTCACATCTGACCAGGAGCACCCCACAAGTCTTGCTGTTTCAGAGATGCTCTGATCAGAACAATTTGGACCCTTGTCAAAGTCAGGTCTTTATTCTTGCCCTGCATCCCTCACATCAACTGTCAAGAACTGACTGTTCACTTGCTGCCTACTGTATCCCTCCCCTTGACAGGTGCCATTGTAACAAGATAATCAATGTCAATGTAACTTCACCTGTTAGTGGTTATAATGTGTTGGCTTGTTGGCATATGCACTACATCGCCAAAAGTATGTCGACACAATTATGGTCTGGACCTGTTTTTCATGGTTTGGGCTAGGCCCCTTAGTTCCAGTGAAGGGAAATCTTAAAGCCACAGCATACAATGTGATTCTAGAGATTGTATGCTTACAACTTTGTGGCAACAATTTGGGGAAGGCCCTTTCCAGTTTCAGCACGACAATGCCCCCATGCACAAAGCGAGGTCCATAATGACATGGTTTGCTGAGTTTGATCTGGGAGAACTTGACTGGACAGTTTGAGACGATACCCAGCATTTGGTGGGGTCAATGGGTTGCAGACTTCAGGAAATTATTGCATACAAAGAATAGTCGACCAAACGCTAAACACAAGTGCTTATTTTGGACATGTGATAAATCAGTCCCATTACCCTAAAATATGGGGACTATGCATAAAAATTGGTGTATTCCTGAATGGTGGAACCAATTTGTACACAAATATCATATAAATAAATGCTTAATACCTCTGGAGTATAGAGCCTAAAGAAGAAAAAATGCTTCAGTCCATTACTTTATATAAAGCAATGTGTTGTGGTCCATTCCGGGCAGGCAGAGGGCATCCGTACCAGTCTGCATTGGGCATCCCAGAGTGATTTCAGAAGTGACATTCAACAGCATCATGCTCAATAGAAAACCTACAGTATTGATATTATTGGCCAATTAAAAACTACAGCATGGCAGTGAGAATTCAGTACAACAAGCATTAGTCTGTCACAGGAATATAGGATATACAACAACATTTGTTTGAGAGGCTATAGCATTAGACAGATGAATATAGTATATACAACAACATTTGTTTGAGAGGCTATAGCATTAGACAGATGAATATAGTATATACAACAACATTTGTTTGAGAGGCTATAGCATTAGACAGATGAATATAGTATATACAACAACATTTGTTTGAGAGGCTATAGCATTAGACAGATGAATATAGTATATACAACAACATTTGTTTGAGAGGCTATAGCATTAGACAGATGAATATAGTATATACAACAACATTTGTTTGAGAGGCTATAGCATTAGACAGATGAATATAGTATATACAACAACATTTGTTTGAGAGGCTATAGCATTAGACAGATGAATATAGTATATACAACAACATTTGTTTGAGAGGCTATAGCATTAGACAGATGAATATAGTATATACAACAACATTTGTTTGAGAGGCTATAGCATTAGACAGATGAATTACAATTACCACAAATACCCCCCTGCATAATTTCAACAACATAAATTCAGCTCAAATGTATCACTCAAACTAAAACCCTCAGAATCTATTTTAAAATACTGAATAGTAAATACTAAATACTTTAACATGATTTCAAAATGCCTGAAATATGTGGTTTATTTTCAGCATTTTTCACATTCTCACAGCCTTTCTATTCATGTTTTGAGTAATTTTAAAGAACTCAGATTATGGGTTAGCCTGGATTATGCAAATTACCCTGCGCACGCATGCTTATCAGTTTCATTTCTTTGTCCTCCCAATGATATTCATGCAAAATCCCACAGAGCCATATCTTTGCACACAGCTGGCAAGTGTAACTAAAGGATTATGCAAGCAGCTTCTACAAGCAAATAGATTTCTCCTACTTCAGAAGAACTGCTAGTTACGAAGCTTCAATCTGTCCGCCAGGCATTCACAATAGATGTTTCAAATGTTTAGTTTTACTTGTTTCAATAGTGCATTTCAGAAGGAAAGAGAGAGGAGAGAGGAAAAGGGAGGGTGGTGGAAAAAGAGGTGGGACATCTATGTACTCTGTTTGAGGGGGGAAAATTTACCATTCACTGCAATAATTCATTTAATGTGCAAATAAATAAATGTTTCTAGCTAATTTGAAATCTGATCTTTGGACAGGCGAGTAAACCAATCTCTATCAAATCCAAATGGACACTTGAGTATCCCAGAGGGAGGGGTATCAATTAGCATTGATCTGGAAGAGCAGTAAGCACATTGGGACACAAAACGGAATACGAAACGAAGGTCAAACAGAGAACTGGATTTAAGGCAAGCTTGAAAACCCAGACAAGCTCTTAGCCCAGAGATCCAGACAACTATCATTTCAGCTAATTACTCCTGTAGGAAAAGCATCTCTCTCTCTCTCTCTCTCTCTCTCTCTCTCTCTCTCTCTCTCTCTCTCCCTCTCTCTCTCTCTCTCCCTCTCTCTCTTTCTCTCTCTCTCTCTCTCTCTCTCTCTCTCTCCCTCTCTCATGCTCTCTCTCTCTCTCCTTAAAACACAATACAGTTAGCAAAATAATTATAATAAAGCATTAAATATACAGTATTGCTGGAAAATATATATGTACATACACGATAGTATGTGTACATTACTGTACATGCTCCACTGGTCAGAAAAGTTAAATGCCAGACAGGAAGGTTCATTAAGCTCCCACAGCTAATTGCAAATTCCTTGAGAATGTTGTTATGTGAGAACATTTGAGAGAGTTGGATAGATTGGCTTGGAGAATTTGTCTTGACAATCGTGATAATAAGATAAGATTTACATTGGAGAGAAACAAGCAATATTCCATCATATGAGTGAGTCTATTAACATATTGAATATAAATACAGTACTATATACAGAAAGGCATGATGTGCATGCAGAAAAAACCTGTCAAACACACCAACACTAATTTTCTCTCCTCTTTCCCTCTCTCTCTCCTCTCTCCCTCTCTCCTCTCTCCCTCCCTCTATCTCCATTGCTCCCTCAAAGGGGCAGCAGCAGCTGCATGTAGGTGATAAGACTGTGCAGCTGCAGGAGCCGCTCTGATTGGCTGACTGAACGCCTACGCAGATGTGAAGATTGCAGGCTACGTCTGTCAAAGGCCAGTCTACACGGTCACCGACTTGTGACATTTTATTTTCTTCAAAAGAAGAGTGGAATCCCACTTATATCATATGTTGTATTTATCTATTGAATAAGAAGAGAAAGAGGAGGAAGGTAGACAAGGTGATGAATGACAGTTGGACAGCCTGGTGGTTCATCTCCACATCTGTAGGGACAATATGTGGATGGTGGCAGCACTGCTAATCACTGGGAAAGGTGTGGGCATGACATACTCCAACATTTGAAAAAGCAATCCAATCCCAACTTTAGGTTCCTCTGAGTTCTCAGTCACCATTCTGCCTTGTCCAATGGTCTTATTTAGCTAATCACAATATAGACCTAGAATAGTATCTCTACATCATCAATACAGACATAGAACAGTGTCTCTACATCATCAATATAGACATAGAACAGTGTCTCTACATAATCAATACAGACATAGAACAGTGTCTCTACATCATCAATACAGACATAGAACAGTGTCTCTACATAATCAATACAGACATAGAACAGTGTCTCTACATAATCAATACAGACATAGAACAGTGTCTCTACATCATCAATATAGAGCTAGAACAGTGTCTCTAGATCATCAATACAGACATAGAACAGTGTCTCTACATCATCAATATAGACATAGAACAGTGTCTCTACATCATCAATATAGACATAGAACAGTGTCTCTACAACATCAATATAGACATAGAACAGTGTCTCTACATCATCAATACAGACATAGAACAGTGTCTCTACATCATCAATATAGACATAGAACAGTGTCTCTACAACATCAATATAGACCTAGAACAGTGTCTCTACATCAGAGGTTCCCAAAGTGGGTGCCGCAGCACCTGTCCGGGGGTGCCGCCAAATCTGCTCGTAAAAAAAAAAAAAAAAAAAAATGTATAATATAAAATTATAATAATAATACATTAATAAACGTTTGTTTATTACATGTGCAATGAAGTTCATAAGCAAATAAAAGATATATTTCTCAGATTTGAAAGATATTAATTTACTAACTAGGCCTACTAGTTACTAACTAACTACTCCTCACTGAAGTCTTGGACCAGGGGCGGCGCTAGGGGGTGGCTACTGGGGCTCAAGCCCCGGATGTTTTCTGAAAAGCCCCGAATGTTTTACTTAAAAAATAAATAAATAAAAATAAAATAAAAAAATCTCGTGAGTAACGTGCAGTACCGGAGTCCAACAGAGAGGAAGCAGCTGCGCGACATTAGCCTGCGTACTGGGTAGCCTACCCTGCCCTGAAGAAGAAGTGATCTCAATCAGTGCCTGACTTGCAAAATTGTAAGGATGGATATCCCAAAGTTGTTTCAACAAAACAAGCGCCTTGTTGCAGCAGCAGTATCAGCAGCTGACAACAATGACATCACCAGCAGTAATGACATAGATGATGTTTCAGGTTTGTGAATCTTATTAGAAAGGTGACTGACTCACTGACACTACTTTTCCGGTTTGCTAATGCTAGCTGGCTATCATAACATAACGTTATGTTATAATGAAAATGAAACATAGCAAGGTACTGTTACGGTACATGGTAAGAAATCAAACAAAGGATAATACTTATACAAATAAAGTGAATAACAGGCTGATAGTCTTTGATATCTGTACTCTGGTTGACTGAGTAACAAGTGAAAAAGAATGATGTAACGTTAATGTTACAGCTAGTAAACATGGAGTAACCACATTAAGTATGCCCTTATGGTAGTATGTATGTATACAGAACATGACTCAAATCTATCCTAAGATGTAACGCTAACTAACTAAGTTTGTTTAATGTCCCAGGGGGGATTTGATTTCACAGTACTATACACAGGCCAACAATACATGTAATATATCGTCATATAACACAGGACAAGACTCTAAATACAATATAAGTGGTGAGCACAGAGACTGCCCTGATATAATAACTATAGACATCTCTTTTATCCACTTTTTTATCGTGATCTCGCTGTTTTTTTATATACCGTATATGGCTGGCTCAGTGTTGTTGTCTGTCCTTTATGTTGTGTTGTTATGTGTTGTTTTTAGTGGAGTGGCGTGGCAGAATGAATTTCCCCACGGGGATAAATAAAGTATCATTGAATTGAATTGAATTGATACATACTGTAACATAACTAGCCTCAGCCCATCAATTATGTAATTCTATACAAATATAAATGATGGTGACTGACAGGGGGAGCTACCAGTGGTGTAGTCTAGTTTTTTCTAGTGGGTATACTGTGATTTTGCCCTCCCAGTCAGAGCGACACCTGTCCCGTAGCGACACCCCATACGCACCACCACACTCACTTATGCATACAGTATGCATCTACACCAGTGTTTGCTGCCTTGGGGGGGGGGGGGGGGGGTGGCATGGACTGTACTTGTACATCAAGCTGCCTCACGCTACAGAAACAGGAGATAGGCTCCTGCCCCCTAAGGGCCGTTAGGCTCGAGAACCATCGGTTCTCAAGGCTACTTACGTGGTCTTGACTACATGTCCAGTCCACTTTCTCACCTGGTTCTTGCTCTCTCTCTCTCTGGTGTGCCGACACCATCCTGCTCTCTCTCCTTCTCTCCCTCTCTATCCTCCTCTCTCCCTCTTTTGCTGTCACCCAAAAGGCAAATATAACAACCAGAGTATTTATAATTTAATAAGAGGTATACATTGAATTCATATAAAATCATAACATCATTCTAATTGAATATTGGGTTGCTGTGGGCAATAGAGTCAGATACTGTCTTTAATTACTCTCTCACCTGTAAGAAAATCGTATGTCCAACTACAAAAAACAGACATTTCCAATGAGTGAGGGTTTGTTCCAATGCTTCAATCCACTGTCCATGTACTGTAAATATGCCATTATGGTATTACCATAAAGCCCAATTCTAGCAGAATAAGAAAGATTGTATATCTACTTTAAGTAAAATAATAAAGTGCCTCCAGTTAGCTCTTTAGCTGGCATGTGTGCAGCAGACTAGCTCATCTAATCACCTCTGAGCTAGCTAGCTAGCTTGCTAGTTCTTTGACACTATTATTCACACCATGAAACTATAATCAGACACTTGAATGAATGAATGAATTAATTAATGAATGAATGAATGAATCGTCTTTATTGTCATTGCTACAGTACAGGTACCAAACAACGAAATTTAGGAGGGGTGGCTCCCCTGGTGTTAGGAAAGGGGAAAAAACACTTTTTAAAAAATCACAAGAAGGGAAGGAGCTGGTTTACATAAATAAAGGCTATGTACACTATCCACTATACTATACTGTACAGATAGACGACTAGGGTTGTCATATTGCACAATAGTGTTATTGCACATTTATTTAAAGTGTCGCAGTTTGCAGGCTTGAAATGTACATATTTGTGCCTCAGCACTACACCTGATTTTTTCAGTCCAGCTGGCTGGCGAAATGAGGGAGTGCTTCGCCAACCAATCAGGTAGCGGTATTGCCCTGCCTCCCCCTACCATCCTAGGTTTCGCAAATTCGCGGCCCGCCCACCCCAAGGCTCTGTAGGGGAAATACTGAGACTAGCATTCTGAACGACTGGTTATGTGATAACAAACATGTCAGAAAGTTCGAAGTAAGTGCTTCGTAACACAGGTCTACGGGGTGAATTTTATGAATGAAAGTGAAAGTTCTGTCACAAAACGCCGTTACGTATCCTCGCGCATTTTCTAGTGGGTATACGCAAATCCTTGGCCTTTCCTAGTGGGTATACGGCGTAGTCCTGCGTATCACGTAGACTACACCACTGGGAGCTACGTGTGCTGACCTCCCTCTGTGCCCAGAACCACCACAATTAGTTTGCTTCATTAAAGGGTGTGAATGTATATGTGTTCTCCAGTGCCTTTTGTCTGCTTTAAGGTGGTGGTAAGTTGAAGGTTGAAGGCAAAATTTTCCGGCGCGCTCTGCGCGCACATTATATTCTCCCTCTGGGCTAAGCCCCGGATCTCCTACGATCCTAAATCCGCCCCTGTCTTGGACCAAGCGGTGAAAATTGTTAATTATGTCAAATCACGCCCGCTGAAGTCACGGCTGTTCAGCACATTGTGCAATGAGATGGGGTCCGAGCATGAGGGGCTCTTATTACACACAGAGGTCCGCTGGCTGTCGCGGGGCAAGGTGTTATCCCGTGTCTATGAGCTCCGAGATGAACTGATCACTTTTGTCAGTGAGCACGACTTGCCATACAAAGAACAATTGGAAGATGAATCGTGGTGGATTAAGCTTGCTTATCTGGCAGATATTTTTAGCCACCTTAATGACCTCAACATAAAAATGCAAGGGAAGGCTGAGAATATCCTGACAGCGACAGACAAACTGAACGGATTCCGATCCAAATTGAGACGGTCGCAAGACGGGGTGGCCAAGAAAAACATTGAAATGTTTACGTTGACGGCCAATGACGCAGCACACAAATCAGCGTCTTTCTTGAATCTGATCGCTGGGCACCTACGTATGCTGGAGGAGAGATTTGAGTCCTATTTCCCTCCAATGAACGAAGACTTGGACTGGCTCCGGGATCCGTTCAACCCCCTCTCATCAGCATCAGCCGCTAGTTTGAGCAGCAAAGCTCCAGATGAACTGGCAGAGCTCATTATGGACCGCACACTGAAACTCAAACATGGTGAGCTAGGTTTGGATAGGTTTTGGCTGCTTGTGGGACATGAATATCCATCTCTCTCAGAGAGCGCCATCAATGTGCTTTTACCCTTCCCAACCTCCTACTTGTGCGAGCTGGCTTTTTCTTCTCGTCAAGAACAAGACACGCACGCGTCTGTCAGTGGAACAGGACCTGCGTGTCGCGCTGTCCACTATCTCTCCCCGCATAAAGAGACTCTGCTCCCAAAAGCAGGCACATGTGTCCCACTAATGCGCACAACATATTTCTTTGCTTTGTTTCTCTCAATTTTTACAATTCTGTCATGATTATTATTGTTAAATTATTATAGTTGTGAGTTACCCGTTTGGTTCAGATGTGAAATAATAATCTCAGAATGAGCATTGAAATGAGAATTACATTTTAAGCCCCCCCAAAAAAGCATTGTTCCATTGATTGATTATACAGGCCTTTGATATTTTATTTGTGTGAAGAATTCCCTCTGAGTCTCCTCCCATATTGTACAATCCTTGAGGGCCACAATTTTATTTAATTTAGCGATAGTTTGACTGACCTATGCATTCTTGCCCATCCATTACAGTTCATTTATGACTTTTATTATCTTGTTAAAATTCATTGGGGCAATACTTATGTATTATATATAAACACACATTTTCAAACCAATTCATCGTGTATTGTTTTTAGTTTAAGCTCCGAGGCATTTTTAAAATCTTCGTAGAGTTGGGGTGCCTTGGAGAAGGGGGAAAGCTTCAGGGGTGCCTTGGTTAAAAAAAGTTTGGGAACCTCTGCTCTACATCATCAATATAGACATAGAACAGTGTCTCTACATCATCAATATAGACCTAGAACAGTGTCTCTACAACATCAATATAGACATAGAACATTGTCTCTACATCATCAATACAGACATAGAACAGTGTCTCTACATCATCAATATAGACCTAGAACAGTGTCTCTACATAATCAATATAGACGTAGAACTGTGTCTCTACATAATCAATACGGACATAGAACAGTGTCTCTACATCATCAATATAGACCTAGAACAGTGTCTCTACATCATCAATATAGACATAGAACAGTGTCTCTACATAATCAATATAGACCTAGAACTGTGTCTCTACATAATCAATACAGACATAGAACAGTGTCTCTACATCATCAATATAGACATAGAACAGTGTCTCTACATAATCAATATAGACATAGAACAGTGTCTCTACAACATCAATACAGACCTAGAACAGTGTCTCTACATAATCAATACAGACCTAGAACAGTGTCTCTACATAATCAATACAGACCTAGAACAGTGTCTCTACATCATCAATACAGACCTAGAACAGTGTCTCTACATCATCTGTGTCTTTGTGATAGACTGCCAGCTTGGGGGACTCCTGAGGTGGGACACCTCCCCTAACTAAAGACCCTCATCAGGACTACTGGTGAGAGAGAGACCCTGAGATCCCTCCATCCTCTCTAGAATATCTATATCTATCTAATATATCACCCCGTTAACGCTGATCACTAGACTCTCCTAATGAGGACCCACACCTCAGACAGCCTGCACACAAACATACCGTCACACCACAGGCCTGACTCAGAGGAACATTCACTCTCAGGGGAGACACATCTCAGGATGTGCACTATTATATAGTGTTATATTATAACATTATATTATTATATAGTGCACTATTTTTTGACCAGTGCCGCGTAAACATGGAGCTAGGGTGTTTATTTATTTATTTATTTATTTGTGTGTGCCTACTGTAGCAGGCTGAGACACAAGGAGAGGTAAAAAAAAAAAGATCCTTATGGTGCATTTGTTTGTTCCTGGGGTTAGTGCATGGGGAAGGAGAGAGGGGCAAGGGGAGGTTGTGGTGGTCTGTTGGGGAAAAGGAGGTGATGAAGGTGTGACACCTCTTACATCAAGACAGGGTCACCTTAAACCAATTCAAACACTGCAGCAGCAAACTAAAGGCACTGGTACACTGTAGTCACATTTTGGGTCTACAGCTACTGATTCGAAAATGTTATTCGATGAAACATTTGAGGAAACAGTACAATATGAAATGAAAACTCCAATCTAAAAAGATTCCAGCCTATTTCACAGTGACATTAAATGTCTTAGATAGTTTGAACAGTGACACACTCATGTATCCTTCGGCGTCCTTATTAATACTTTGAATGTTTCTAATCAGTACTGAGGGCACAGTGTGTGCATAATGGCTCACAGCTTTCATGTGAAAGTTTAAGGGGCTAAATGCGATTGACTGTCTTTTTCTAGATGTACCACCTTGAGAGGAGAATAAGGAGACGCATTCATCTCAGATTGGATGGAGGAAAGAGAAAAAATCCCCTCGGTTCGTGAGGGTGCTTTAGTTTCTTTCAGACGCTTTTAAGATGGGATCAGACACTGTTGCATTCTGGGATGTGATTGAACATCAATTGGCCTCTACTGCAGACCATACGGGAGAGTCCCAACATGACCCCCCGCCACCTGGTGCCACCAACACGCCCTGACAAAGCAACGCCCGCCCATGGCACCATGAGTAAACATAAACCCCAAATCTAGGGACTTTATAAACAGAAATTAATTGGTTGTTCCGCCCGTAATTAGCTCATGCCACGCGTATTACTAATCTGTGTCTTGGCTTCCTGCCATGTTGTGCCCTGGCCTGGGTCCAGTTCAGCAGAACAGTGTAATCCATAAACCCTGGGTCCGTTCAGATGATTGCTGCCAAACGGCTACATACCGTAAACCCATCACTGCATATTAAAGATTAAACCACACTTAGTCCCTGGCGCTCCACACATCACTGCCTAATAATTCTCATCTAAATGGCCCTAATCTCTGCCATATTGCTCTTATTTATCAGTCAACACTGATGTCAGACCGCCTGGCCAAGCTGGGAGCAGGATATGTTTAATTTCTATTCCCTTGGAATGGAATATAACGGTGTACACTATCAGCATGAAATCTGTCATTCTATCAATTCAAACTAAATTCTCTACATTTAATACTCACAACTCTTACATGATGTACCCCTGGTTAAAAGGTGAGGTGTGTGTACAACATAGAGACTATGTGTTGCTCTCATATTATACATTATGATAATCCTCATGCTTAACGACAACACTCCACGATAATGCAAACAACCACTTGTCATCTGAATCAGACCCCACCACAGAGAAGCAATTATGCAGAAATAGTATAGATAGCACCATCCCCACTACAGAAAAGAATATGATTTTTTTGTTTAACTGACTAACTAACCTTTCTGTAATAACTCATGTGATATATGTACATTTAGATCAACATAGCACTTTGTCGATGAGTCACGTGACGCAGGGATAAGAGATGGCAGCCTGAAGCGTGCTCTCGTCGACTTTGGGACTAAAATCCTTTAAATTATCCGTAATTGTGTTCAACTATTAACAATTTGAGGAGAAAAGTTTAAGTGACGGTAGATATGGCAGAAGACCCAAAAAATGTGGCGAAGGAGTCAAGACAGAGACTTCGTTCAGCCACACAAACGCAACTCCACATGCAAGCTAACGTGGATGATGCTAATGAGGATTAGCTAGCTAGCAAATTTCTAATTTACTATTTAATTTTAATTTCTAATCTAATTTTAATTAACTAGCTAGCAAACTTCCTGTAGATAGCTGAGCCACTGAGTATGATATGGCTCAAATACTCGAGATGCTGAATAAGATATCGTAGGACACAGCAGAAATGAAAGAAATCCGATGTTCTGTGTGTTTCATGGACGCTAAACTGACCTCACTCGGCACACGCATTACTGAGGTGGAGGAACGAGTGAGTAGGCTGGAGGACGAACAAGCTAACAGGAGTGCCGTTCCTGCAGTCACTAATGGCGCTTTTCCACTACAGGGCTGACCTGGGTCGGCCCGGTTCTTTTGCCTTTCTCCACTGCCAACCGAGCCGGACCAGGCCACAGTACCCGTGCCATTTTTAGTTCCCGTTCGGGAGGGGTACTTTCGGTACCTTTTTGCCAGGCTGCGTGTGACGTGTGACGCTGCACACCGTTGATTGGTCAATGGAAATCGTCACAACATCGTCATCTTATGTTTATACAGTTCACCGCTAACCGCCATTTTTAAATATCACAACAGCGTTGAACAGCAGTACTACTACTTGTTACTACTTGTTACAACTATGGACAAAGAAACTTCTTCGAGTTGGACAGTCAACGAGGTCCAGGCCCTCATCTCTATTTGGTCCGAAGACCAAATCCAGCTAGACCTGGATTCTAGCGTACGCAATGAGAAAATCTTCCAGGCAATCTCTCGCCGTTTGCTGGAGATTGGGGTTCACAGGACACCCAGGCAGTGTAGAGAAAAACTCAAGAAGCTTAAACAGGATTATAGAAAAATAAAGGACCACAACAACCGCAGTGGAGTGGATCGGAAAAGCTTGCGTTGGTACGACGCTATCGATGCGGTGATCGGACTCAGACCGGAAAACTGCGGGAGAACAGGAACGAGGGTGTCGGCTGTTTAGTTGTTGGAGGCCACGATGGGCGATAATATCCAGGAGGAGCAAGGTATGATATGATACAATAGACGTATGATACCAATCTACTACTAACTAGCTACTATCCGAACTTTATTTGTTGTAGCTGCTAGCTAGCTAATTATGGGGGAAAATCAATGTCCTGAAGATGAACTGTATCCCGAGATTGAATTACCTGCTCCAATGCCTTCCTATTGCCATACCCCAGGTGTACTTCAAGAGGTTTGACCAAATTTGCTAAACGTTTCTATGGAATGGTAAACGTGCTAGGATAACGTTTGAAAAGCTCCAAGTCCCGATCAATAAGGGTGGTATGGGTTTACCTAAACTAATATTGTTTCACTATGCCTACTGCCTGAGACACATTGCTCAATGGACACTGCCACCTGAAAGGAGGGTTAGGTCCCCTCCTTGGTTTGAGATTGAGCAAAAATTGCTTTCCCCTATTGCCCCTATAAATTGTATGTCCAGCAAATTATCATTTGAATTAGGATCCCATCCTATAATAGCCAACCTCCACAATGTATGGAAGAAAATATCTAATTCCTTTAAAGTAAATGTCTATCTTAACTCTGAATCTTGTATTTGGAATAATCCAAAATTGCAAATAAATAAGTGTTCCTTTATATGGAAGGAATGGGTAAGAAAAGGAATTGTAACATTAACAGACGTATATGGGGGAGATGGTCTGAAATCATTTGAGGAGTTGGTTAATGAATATGGGTTGCCTAGACATGATTTTTGGAAATACGCCATTTGCTGGACAGTATTCTAGGTAAAGGAATCGCACCTCAACAGTCAACTCTTCTGTCTGAGATTACAAAGATAATGGGTATGGGACATGAGGCGGCTATCTATTATAAAATGGTTTTCCAACAGACGGTTATGGTATCCTATGCATTGATGTTAACTTGGTCAGTTGATCTGAAAATTGATTTCACAGAAAAAGAATGGGACAAAATATGTGAGAACATTAAGAGAGTATCGAGAGACATTAAAATTAGATTAATCCAGTTCAAGGTTCTTAACCGGTTCTACTGGACATCCTCCAGGATGTTCAGGCTGAAGCTCAAGTACAATGCTGATTGCTGGAAATGTTGCAGGCCGGAAGGGACCCTGGTTCACTTACTCTGGGAATGTCCCATGATTCAAAATTACTGGCGAAAGATCCACGAATGGGTGCAAAACATTACGCAGGACAACTTTGAGTTTTGTCCGAGACTGTATGTTCCCAGTGATCCACAAATGACGTATCTCTGTGGAGCTGCAGAATTTATTCAGACCAGTATAATGGTTGGAAAACAAATTATTATGAGACACTGGAGGAACGCAGGGGAGCCGTCTTTCCAGGAATGGCTTATGGAGTTGGCAAAGGTGGCATCATACGAACAAATGTCCTTCAGTTCTATGGACAGAACTGAACAATACACAGCAATATGGGGAGGCTACTTGGGATATATTGCTAGTCGGTAGTAAGACTTAAGTTGACAAATTGGATGAGTGATGAATGTAATCTATGGGTGCTTTTTTATTTATTTTTATTTTATATGTTGTTCTTTTCTCTGTATTATTTCTGTTTGATGACAGCAAGACTTATTTGGTGATATTGTTACCATTTTATACAAAAGTTGTATAAGTCAAGAAATGTGTTTGTTGAAAAATTCAATAAAATACTGATTACAAAAAAAACATAGCACTTTGTCTCCTGTTCAGTCCCATATAAGACCCCTTCACAGACCTCTTCACACAGCACCCATGCTGCAAATGCACAAATTCATCCTTCAATTTATGTTCCCATAATTCACACTGCCTGCCACCTGATTAATGCAGGTATTGATTTTTCTTGGCCCTTTTTTCTGGAATGTATCCTTCTGCAACCCCCCCGCTGTGCCCCCCCCCCCCCCGACACACACACACACACACACACACACACATATACACACACACACACACACACAACTCCAAACACCCCATCTCCCCAAGATTTCCAGCTGGTGTGCATGAGCAGACTATGAACTGGGAGGACGAGGGTCAGCATTGCTGCTACTCTGAAAGGAGAAGGAATACAATTATGAGCTGTGTTGTTTCATAGCAGGCACACGTGTGCGTGTGCACACACACACACACACACACACACACAGTATCACAGGATTGCTTCTCAACTGCTCTGTTGTTATATGGCCATCCTGCTCTCCCTCCTTGAGCCTTGACCCATTTCTTCCATTTTTCCAGCCCCCAACAACAAGATGGAGTCTCTTTATCTCTCTCTCTCTCTCCCCACCTCTCTGTCTGTCTCTCTAGAGAGAGAGAGGGGGGGGGGGGGGGGTAACAATGCAGCCTATCTGACGCAGTCTTGGGAGGCTCTTGTTTACCACTCTCCTCTCCTCTCTTCTACTCTTTATCTGTCTATCCATCTGTCCGTCCGTCCGTCCGTCCATCCGTCCCTGGTGGAGTAAGGGAACCAGTAAAGAGCTTATTTCTGCAGCTCTGCCCTCCTCCTTTCAAGGTTGGGCTGACTTTGGGGGCTGAATCTGTGATGAATTTACAGCCCCTGTCTCTCCCTCCCCGTAGGTACGCTCTCTGTCAATCCCTCTGTCGTTGGGGAGGCGCTATGGTGCCGGCTTGATAAATCCCTGCTGTTGTGATACCTTCCCCTACTGTAGCCTCTTTATGGGCATGTCAGACATTACTGGGATTGGGCTTCTTTAGACACTGATGCTATTAGAAGGAAAAAACTCCTCAATTCAATTTGATTAGCGTCCCTAAACTACCTTGAATTAGGGTGAGCGATGACAGCAGCGTGAGAGATGGCGTTTCAGAAGGAGTAGAGTACATAGTTGTGAAGCAACCCGCATAAATATGACCGGAAAAATCTCTCTAGCAGATATTTGAATGCTCTGAGCATTGTGGATGGTTTCATTTGCATAAACCAAATAAAAACAGTGTTTTGCCTACTGCCAAGCTGGTTACGCAACGGAGGAGGCTGACAGTCAGGGCCAGTGCAGTGTACGAGGCTCACTGATCAACTTGAGGAGAGATTTAACACTATATCAGTACAACAGCAAGGCTCTCTCCAAACCCTGTTTACCCTAGGTTATATTTATATTGTATATATGATCAATGCAGTGAGTCAATATTTGTTTTGTTATACCTGCTGCTGTATTGTATTAACCGTGAAAAACAAGAAACGCTTCTTGCATGTATTCATCAATAACTCAAAGTATCAATGTCAATAACATTTCTTATGAGGAAGTGAAGGAGGAAAGAGAGGGGGGGGGGGGGAGGAAAGGAAAGGAAGAGGGAGAGGCTTAGTCACCCCTCTCCTCCAGCCTGGTAGTAAGCCTGGGCCTTAGTGTTGGAGAAAAGCTTCTCTTCCTCCATCTTCAGCTTAATGTTCAGCCTGAGCAGATGAAGGTTTCCTATGTTTGTTCTGATGGGGAGGCAGCACTATCTCCAGGCACCAGAGGACACTACTGTTCCTCCCAGCAAAAGAAGACAATGGCCGTCTCTGCCAGACACAAACCCTCTGTCTATCTGTCTGTCTGTTTGTCTGTCTGGTTGTCTGTCTGTCTGTCTGTCTGTCTGTCGACTGTCTGTCTATTTGCCTGTCTGTCTGTTTATCTATGTATGTGCTGGTGTGCTGCATGTCATACTTCAACAGCGCTCTGTGGTTGGGAACATAGAGTCATTATTGCTTACAAAGAACAACTGCTAAAGTACCTGTAGGCTACAGTAAATCAAAGTCAAACACAATTGAATATTGTTTAGTATATATAACATCGGTATACTATACCTCTATCAGTGTTGGGATCAATGAAAATGTAAATTCCTTCATTTAAATAACCTCATGGATAATAATGGGAAATGTTCGATTCACAAATTTGCCCCAACCCAGATATTATCTGTTCTCAAGAGAGAATCTAATACCCTAAATAGATGCCAAGAATTTTTTTTTCTTCTATTGTGTTACCTCTATGCGCTAGGAGCAATATATTCATATTATGTGGTCCAAAACTTTTGCATGTTTTGGATTACATAATACTGTATGAATGTACATAAATGTTTGTAAATAATGATCCCAAGAACGACCACTGCCTAGATCCTAGACGTGGGCTTACGGTATCCTAGATGCTTCTAGAGGCTTCAGGAGCGTTCAGTAGCCTTCGGACTATATAGGTGTAGAATGAATGTCCATCTCTGGGGGAGATGAAGTAGAGCAGCTGATATCCTATGCAGGGCAATGCTCTGAATGAGCTCACCGCCTGCAGCACAGCGGACCTCCGCCTATCAGGCAAAACAATGAAGAGGAGCCAGAGAAGAGAGAGAAGAGGAAGAGGGCAAGAGTATATGACCACAGGATTCATAATTGCACTACATATCCCCTCCCAAGGAGAACGCAATCCTGAATGACCAAATGTTGTAGGCCTACGCTTCCCTTTCAGTACTAGAGAGCCAGAGTTTTTTTTTATCAGGCTTTTTTCCCATCAAGGCCACCTCATTAAATTGGCTTACATGTGAAAGGTGAGAGACAAAAGAAAAGCAGATGGGAAAGACAAAAAGATGTGCCATCCCAGCTCATCCGTATTAAATAGCCCCTACCACTTGATACACACACATAAAAAAAGCGGAGATGCATTAGGCATCCTGCATAAAAGGCAGCAACAACGTAGGCCGTGATGCACCCCCCCCCCCCCTCAGCTTTCCTCTTTCATCTCTCTATTAGCTCCCTCAATTGTTTATCAAAAGCGAACAGAGGAGCCAAGCACAAGCGTGCGTTTGAAAGCGCACGGCCAGGACCATTTTGAAATGCGTGAGGAGTTAATGGTAAGTTAGTGGCAACATTAGGGCTTGCGAGTTGTGCAGATCATTCATTTTGAAAGCGGGCCATTTCAAATGACTACTAATCAGTCCTTATTTTCAGAGGTAATTCATATTGTAATTAACTTTTCAATCACAGTTGATTAATTAAGACAGGGCCTAGTTTGTAATTAGACACATGACGTGAATTGCTGGAAATTCACAGGTTTTAGATGAGCTATACAGAACATGAAAGTCCCAAAGTTAATATAAATGGTAACTAACCACTCTTTGAGGGGTTTATAGATGATTTATAGAGTTGATAAAAAAAACAAATACATCAATATCTTAATGAAAAAATACAAAGAAATGGTTGAAAAAGCCCCATTTATAATAATAAATAGCAACCACTTATGTATAACAGTTGCCGTGATAGGCTAACTTTTGGTAAAAATTAACACATTTTCAAGCTGTTAATATTCAATGTAAGCATAATGTGTTGTGGGCATTGAGTTCCTGCCTTACTGGGTCACATTGTGTAGCACAATAGAATAGGTGCGGTGCAGATGTGTGCTTGATGTTACCGTTCCCAACAAAAAGCCTGAGATAAATAATTGAGTGCCATGGTGGGATAGCTTTATTTTGTGTCCATTGAGACCAAATCTTCGTTCATGAAAAATTCAAAGTGCAATGTTGGAACCCCTCAAAGAAAATAAAACCTGGGTCAAACGGTTCTGAGATTCCATTGTCAAGCCCTGTTGATATCGTAATGCATGCACTGTATTTCTCAGTCTCTCTCACACGCACAGACACACACCTATTAACACCCATTCACTCACACGCACACACACACAGTAAATCTTTGTTACGGAATACATATTAGGAGTATTGTCATCCCTCCTTCTCAACCCTCGCCCCCCTGCCACAGTCAAGTCTCAACCCTTCACTAGTCAAGCATCACCCCTCCTCCTCAACTCTCATCCCTGCCTGCATTGGTCAGGTATTACTAATTTATTTATTTTTAAAGTTATTTTTGGGGCAGTCCCACTCATATTTTTCATTTTATTGACAGATACAGTAGAGATTTAGACAGGAAGGATGGGTGAGAGAGAGAGGAGGGATGACATGCAGGACATGTCCCCGTCCGGAATCGAACCGGGGACCCTGCGGTTACATGGTCAACACTTAACCCGCTACGCCACCTAAGCGCCCCCCACTCTTGCGCTAGTTTATCCTCACCTCTCTAAACCTTCACCACTGCATTGGTCAAGCGTCAACCCTACACTAGTCAAGCATCCCCCCCTCCTCCTTAAACCTCCCCCTCCCACAGGGATGGTCACTGGTCAGTGCCTCCACCTGCCTCTATGAATTTAACAGTGGTTCCATTTCTCCAGTCACATCCCTTAGCTGTTTACCAAAAAAAGGCGGTGGAGTGACCACTTTGTTGTTGCTTGAATCCCAGATTGCCCCTCCAATCATTTTACCAATTATTTCGAATCCCTCAAATCCCCTTGTTGAGTATTCTATTCACTGAAATAAAAAAAAATCATCAAATTGTGCAGGGGCGGATACCTGGCCAGTGCAGGGGTGAGGGTTGACGAGGAGGGGTGACGCTTCACTTGTGCAGGGTTGAGACTTAACTAGGGGAGTGGTGAGGGTTGAGAAGGAGGAAGTTCCTAATATATATTCCGTACTTTGTAGACTGCATAGCCCTTGCTTGTGGAGTAAACATACACTCTCCATAACACTGTAGGTGGATTTTCTCATGCATTCGATACCATCATCAATTATTTAACAGTGAGAGAGCAGTGATTCTGACCCGCGCTGATGCTTCTGACAGGTCTCAAGTGGCTTGACAGTTATTGGAATAAACAAGGAAAATCCTATATCTGTTGTTATTCATTCACAAAGATACTCCTAGTCAGTTAAATCCATCTCTACACATGATGTGGCTACCTAGCAGCTAAAGTCAATGTTCTTGACCCCACTACTACACTGCTAAATGACCTAAAGTCACTGAATATGCTGGAGCCACTACAGCGCCAACCCCCTGTTTTACTGTCAAAGCACATCTAGAGTATATTAACTGCCATGCTAGCATCTAATCATCATACATTTGGATTTCCTCATACCGCAGAATGGATTAAAATTGTCACCGAAAATGTTACCAAAACATGTGAGATCTGAGAGATCTGAGAGATTATCTACAGTTTTCTAAACCATCCATAACGCAACATGGCTCAGAGGGATCATGGGGAACAATAAAAAGAGAAGAGTTTTACATTTAACACATTTACCAGTTGTATAATATCAACCTGTACACTCAGTGGTTTCAATCGAGGGAGGTATTTTAGCTGGGTCAATAATTAGCCAACTTTACTGTGGTACAGCCAGAATGGAGGGGTGGGATACAGCAATTCAATGTGACAGACATAACTCTCTTGGATGGTAAGAGACTCAATAATGGCTGACTTTGACATCCACACAGAAACCTGGTAGCCAAAGCGACCCCAATGTCAACTACGATTGTGTTGTCCGTTACCCCACTAAATCTCAAAACTACAAAAGTTGTGCTCAAATTGAAAACAACAACCAAACTAAATTCCTGCTAGCTAAACTGTTTTGTAATTGTAAAACACCCCCTAATACAAGTCTGAATTGTGAGCTCAATGTCCTACCTGAGACGAGGGAGACTGTGTCTTTCTCCCATGATACAACAGTGACGTAGGCCTCCACAGAGACAGGGATAATGCACTTGAACACCGCCACATTGCCTCTCATGGCTCTCTGGTCCTCCACACGGACTGTATAGGGTTCTCGAAATACTGTGGATGACAAGAGGGCTGGCTTTAGGGTAAAGCTGGTTTGCAAATCAGACATGCAGACAGGGTTGCCAGATGGGGCGGGTTTTTATTTTATTTGACAAACTTTGGCAACAGACACACAGTTTAGGGGGGGGCAGGAGATGGGCACCTGCCCAATAGTAATTAGCGGTTTTCTGACAATATAGGTTTTGGGCTGGTTTTTTGGGTGGATTTAGCGGTTTTTTAGACTGTGGTTAGGCTGGAAATTGTCAATCCTATCTGGCAACCCTGCATGCAGAATAACATTTTTGAAGAACGGCAACATAATGAACATTCTGTACTGTATAATAACTTCAATGACTTATGAATCGTCACCATACTTACTTAAAATAAATTTTAAAAATGACTTTAAATACCAAAAACAGTGTTCTGACACGCGTAGTTTAAAACGGCCACTTACCAGCTTTAATGTGCACATCCTGGCTCCTTATTTTCCCCGAGGGGTTCTCAGCTGTGCAGTAGTATGTGTTGTCATGGATCAGTTTACTAAAGCTGGAGGGTAGGAAGTTGAAGATCTGGAGGGTGCCGTTGAGGTGCACATGGCGGATCCCTGGCACATCGTAGATCTCCTCTCCGGTGGCCAGGTACCAGCGCAGTGAGGCGGGGGGCACGCCCGCGGCGGGACAGGGCACCAGGGTCCCTGTGGTGCTGGCAAACACTACCTCTTGCAGAGATGCATTGACAAAATATAAGCTGGAACGTAGATCTTCACTGAAAACTGAGAGAGAAAAAAGAACAAATAGAACAGACATACATGAATGGCACGACGATGTCCTCACTTCAACAGGTTGAAGGAACGATCACTACATGATCCCGTTATGACGGTTATCAACTCTGCTATTGTCAGACCAGATCAGTGTTTTTGTTGTAGAGCTACGATAGCCCTGATGTTGCATTGCCTATGATTTGGACCCTTATTCACGATTCACCCCTTTATAGAGCTTAATGCACATCCATACTGGAATATACAATTAAATAAAAGTGCTAAAGGAATGTCAATTGCTTACATAAAGCACTGAACATGTCCCCTGCTTTTGTTTTAAGTGACCAAGCAAGTAACAAACGGAGGTAGACTAGGGCTGATGATGAGCATGTGTGAGCTGTGGCTTCCTATGGAGAAAACAACAACAACAACAACAACAACAACAACAACAACAACCTAGCTGCCTACACAGTCTCAGTGTGGTGTCAGACTCAGGGCTACACAGTCTCAGTGTGGTGTCAGACTCAGGACTACACAGTCTCAGTGTGGTGTCAGACTCAGGGCTACACAGTCTCAGTGTGGTGTCAGACTCAGGGCTACACAGTCTCAGTGTGGTGTCAGACTCAGGACTACACAGTCTCAGTGTGGTGTCAGACTCAGGGCTACACAGTCTCAGTGTGGTGTCAGACTCAGGACTACACAGTCTCAGTGTGGTGTCAGACTCAGGACTACACAGTCTCAGTGTGGTGTCAGACTCAGGGCTACACAGTCTCAGTGTGGTGTCAGACTCAGGACTACACAGTCTCAGTGTGGTGTCAGACTCAGGACTACACAGTCTCAGTGTGGTGTCAGACTCAGGGCTACACAGTCTCAGTGTGGTGTCAGACTCAGGGCTACACAGTCTCAGTGTGGTGTCAGACTCAGGGCTACACAGTCTCAGTGTGGTGTCAGACTCAGGACTACACAGTGTGGTGTCAGACTCAGGACTACACAGTCTCAGTGAGGTGTCAGACTCAGGGCTACACAGTCTCAGTGTGGTGTCAGACTCAGGACTACACAGTGTGGTGTCAGACTCAGGACTACACAGTCTCAGTGAGGTGTCAGACTCAGGGCTACACAGTCTCAGTGTGGTGTCAGACTCAGGACTACACAGTCTCAGTGTGGTGTCAGACTCAGGGCTACACAGTCTCAGTGTGGTGTCAGACTCAGGACTACACCGTCTCAGTGTGGTGTCAGACTCAGGACTACACAGTCTCAGTGTGGTGTCAGACTCAGGGCTACACAGTCTCAGTGTGGTGTCAGACTCAGGGCTACACAGTGTGGTGTCAGACTCAGGGCTACACAGTCTCAGTGAGGTGTCAGACTCAGGGCTACACAGTCTCAGTGTGGTGTCAGACTCAGGACTACACAGTCTCAGTGTGGTGTCAGACTCAGGGCTACACAGTCTCAGTGTGGTGTCAGACTCAGGACTACACAGTCTCAGTGTGGTGTCAGACTCAGGGCTACACAGTCTCAGTGTGGTGTCAGACTCAGGGCTACACAGTCTCAGTGTGGTGTCAGACTCAGGGCTACACAGTGTGGTGTCAGACTCAGGGCTACACAGTCACAGTGTGGTGTCAGACTCAGGACTACACAGTCTCAGTGTGGTGTCAGACTCAGGACTACACAGTCTCAGTGTGGTGTCAGACTCAGGACTACACAGTCTCAGTGTGGTGTCAGACTCAGGGCTACACAGTCTCAGTGTGGTGTCAGACTCAGGGCTACACAGTCTCAGTGAGGTGTCAGACTCAGGACTACACAGTCTCAGTCTGGTGTCAGACTCAGGACTACACAGTCTCAGTGTGGTGTCAGACTCAGGACTACACAGTCTCAGTGTGGTGTCAGACTCAGGACTACACAGTCTCAGTGTGGTGTCAGACTCAGGACTACACAGTGTGGTGTCAGACTCAGGACTACACAGTCTCAGTGTGGTGTCAGACTCAGGGCTACACAGTCTCAGTGAGGTGTCAGACTCAGGACTACACAGTCTCAGTGTGGTGTCAGACTCAGGGCTACACAGTCTCAGTGTGGTGTCAGACTCAGGACTACACAGTCTCAGTGTGGTGTCAGACTCAGGACTACACAGTCTCAGTGAGGTGTCAGACTCAGGGCTACACAGTGTGGTGTCAGACTCAGGACTACACAGTCTCAGTGTGGTGTCAGACTCAGGACCACACAGTCTCAGTGAGGTGTCAGACTCAGGACTACACAGTCTCAGTGTGGTGTCAGACTCAGGACTACACAGTCTCAGTGTGGTGTCAGACTCAGGGCTACACAGTCTCAGTGTGGTGTCAGACTCAGGGCTACACAGTCTCAGTGTGGTGTCAGACTCAGGACTACACAGTCTCAGTGTGGTGTCAGACTCAGGACTACACAGTCTCAGTGTGGTGTCAGACTCAGGACTACACAGTCTCAGTGTGGTGTCAGACTCAGGACTACACAGTCTCAGTGTGGTGTCAGACTCAGGACTACACAGTAAACGGCTTACGACTGACAGCAGGGTAGGCCTCCCTGGGGAGAAAACATTTTAGCACTTCATACATTCA
>NC_137682.1:27423289-27560789 GCF_963989245.1 Nansenia antarctica | reverse complement strand
AAGTGTGTTACTGCAATGACAGTATAATGTATGGTCATTTGGATGAGTTATTAATAGCTCATGTTAGAGCACACCTGGTTAGCCTTACTGTTATTACACTCGCTAATCTAGAGAGTTATGCCAATACAGGACTGGCTCTTCAATAGCATCAATACAAAACCATGCATATGCTCAAGAGATGTGTGAACTAAAAAACAAAGAAAATGTACTCTAGTCATTGTCAAGTTGTCACCAATATCCACATATAAGTGTTTTAAAATGGAGTGGAAGCTTCTTGCTCTGTGTTTTGAATGGTGGCAGTGAGCTCCTTTGGTTATTTCAAAACCTATATGAAAGCAACTATATTTACTATGGTGAAGTTATAAAAAAAATGAAATAAAAAGATTGATAGTGCTATGATAAAACCACCTAAACTGAGGTCAAAATTTCCTTGTGGGTCAAGTCTCACTGGGTGCCATGATACTGCACTAACCCCAAATGCTCATCTCTAATTGAGCAGGTCTACATGAGTTACACTACAAAGGTTTCTGCCAACCCACGTATACTGTACACCTCCTCTTCAAAGACCTCAAGATTCTGCTTGACATGCATGAACAACTCATGTGAAACATAACCACCTCCTGATTCTATCCTTCCTACGTAAACCGGAGAGGGGACTTTGGTGATTGACATACTTTTTTATGAGCAGAAATGTTAAGAAGAAATAAGTGACACTGTTCAATAATTCATCATATACATCTATAATTAATTCTGCTTTTTTCTTTTTTCTTTTAGCAAAACGGGAGGGATAAGATGAATACAAAAAAGACAAGACCATTTTATTTGATCCTGTCTTTTACAGCGAAAAGAAAGGGGGGCCTAATGACAGTGAGTGTAGCCAAGGTGACAAAGAGGGACTTCATGGGAGCTGCAGAGGTTTACATACTCACAAAACATATTGTACACACATTCACATCCACAAACAGCCTTGTCTTTTTTGATGTTTATCAATGGTAGAGGCCTGTTATGGATTCAAGCACTCAAGTATTTAACAGGTGAACTAAGCCCAGAATGTGTGTGCGCTGTGCAGGACACATTCATATCTGGGCATTTAGAGCGATGACAAGCTGTCTTTTAAAATGCATATATAGAGGAGTGTACATGTTGGATTGATTAGCTCTTTTCTAATACGTGTATGTTCTATTTAATGTGTGTTTGTTCTGTTTAATATGTGTATGTTCTATTTAATGTGTGTTTGTTCAGGGCTCACTTGAAAAAAAGAGTTTCAGAAGTAGTACTGTAGCTACATGCACCTGGTAATATGCTTAGGCAAGTAACTATTACTGTGATCTGAAATGTAACCTCCTGTTAGCGACTGAGCAGAGTTGTGCATTGAATAATCCCAGTAAACCATACTGAAGTTGAGCGGCAATCTAATTGTTTACCACTTCAGAGTAGCAACAGTCGTTTTCCAATGCATTACTTTATATTAAAGTCATTATTTATGATCAATATTCAATAGCACTTAATGGTGCCTTTCTCCTTTTATGAAGAAAAGAACTCAATCATGTTAGCCATTATGCAACTGCCTTTTTGTAATATGATGAGCTGATGAACATGATGAGCAAGATGAGCAAGCCTACAATTAACATAAAGGTACGTTATGAAAAACTATTTCAACACACTGTTGTCATGGACAGTCTCACACACTCTGATCAATCAGAGACAATAATTCCTCACCAGTGTGTAACCAACCATCAGAGTGCTTTCAGGACAACTGAGGTGCTTCATTAAAGGAAACGTGCTGGTCGATGCTGATGGAACGCCTTCTCTCTCTGTTAAGTTGGAAGAGTAAGTGAGGCCATCCACAGTGTAATATCACACTTCTCGGTTGATGTGTAATACCATATAGTACAATATGATACAGTATGCTAGCTAAAAGTAACACAACAACTGACAATAGTGCTTTGCTGTTCTCTTTTTTCACTGTTTCCTTCAGTGCCAGTCCTAGTTAAGGAAATTAAGGATTTAAACATTGTAGAGTTGCTAGAATCAGGAATATCATGAATTCCATCTTTTCTCAAATCATTCTGCCATGAACTCATCGAACAGGGAGGGGAGACAGTGAGAGAAAGTGGGAGTGTGTATTGATTTGAGTCCCCCATATTTTATAGGGCACTCATGTCATGTCTGGCGAGCGAACGGCCCATTGTCTGGGCTGTCAGCGTACACAGACAGACAGGCCGGCGAGGCTGGTAGTTTGACAGGCTGTATCAGGGAGGCTGGGTAATTAAGGCAGCACTCCGCTCTGTGCCTGGGGGGTGGCATGGGACCAGGAGCAGGGACAAGGGACGTGGGTAGAGGGGGGTAGAGGGGGATAGAGAAGGGTAGGGGGGGGCAGGGGGCAATGGGAGGAAGCATTACTCTTTTATGCCCAGAGGCTACAGCATGCACAGAAACTTGCCAAATGACTGTCTACCAATTTGCTTTCATGAATATTAGGCAGGACATGACAGAAGAAAGGGGCGGCTGTCTGCTCACTGGTGGTTTGCGGAGACAGATCCCTCCTCTGATGTCAGAGGGGTAGGAAGTGGTAAAGCATAGCCCCCACGGTGTACCTCTAGTTTTAGTTTCATGTCTTAAACGGGTGAGAGTGGATGGCTCATTAAAAGGGGAAAGAGGCCTATCTCAGTGGGGATATATGTGCGTGCTGCAGACATTGATGTCTAAATTATGCCACTGATGAACGGAGGAGAATCTGATGGGGGATTATACTAAACTATAGCAGCTCCCTCTGCTGCTGCTCCTGCTGAATAAGAATTACCATGGTAAATGAAATATTATTCTGTGGCATAATATGAACTGGGTGGAGGAGGAGTCATACCAGTCATACCAATTTACCAGACCAAATATGAACATTTTCAATCAAATAAAGAAACATTTCAGCTCATAAAATTACAGGTCAGTTTTACCCTTACACAATGCCAATGTCCCCTTCAATGCCTTGACTGTTCGAGGTTGATAGGTTCAAAGTGCCAACAGAGCCACAAACATTTCTTGATGTTTACACAAGAAAATGGTAGCACATAATTTGTTCATTGCTTGGTTCTTCACAAACAAATTAAAACAAATTAAAACAACTTGATGTAGGCACTATTTATGGCAAGCTAATGCTAATCCTATTGAGAAAGCTTCTGAGCAGCAATGTGAAGAGCATAGCTAAATGTTGGAGTAAATATGTAGACTAAATCGCTGCTTAAACCTAAATGGATGAAGCCTATCTTGATTTAATGACATCCTGGTTATCACGTCCTGGGGGGGTACATTTGAGATATCCCACACTGGAGGAGGAATACAGACACATAGCAGTCAGTGGGTGTGAATGTCAGTGGGTGTGAATTCCCATCTAACCTCTTTTCTGACACACACCTCCAATTTTGTTTCCGTCGAATAAAATCAAAAAGAGTATGGCATGCATGCGGCATCATTTTATTTACCCAATTAGTAATTTACTATGCAATGTTTATACAAAGTTATAACTTGAGTAATTACAAATGTATAATACAGGTATATAACAACGTCATGCTCCTACATTTCACTACCACTCAGAGTTGTGCTTTTACATAATGGAATGTTGATTTGACAAATATGGAAGCGTTTACTGTGAAAATTAATCTAGAGTAAACTCTGTAGGGAACACGACTTGTGAGGAAGACAGCCACTCACAAAGGTTATTTGATTACTTGTTGGTGGTACAATATACAACACTCAACCTGCAGAGACATGTGACATGGGGTAGGTCAAATGCAGGCCGAGGGGTCAATCTGCTTCCTCCACAGAATACCCTGCTTATCTCCATGTAGGGGAACATAAGCTAATACTAACTTGTTGATTCAACTGGTTTTAACATTCACTGGTCTTGCAACATGATACATCTTGCTGAATATGTTGTTGTTGTTGTTGTTGTTGTTGTTCAGATGTCTGCTGCCATCACCCTCACCTACAGTACCAGTATGTTAATACATGGAACATGCACCAGGTTATAATAATAATAATAATAATAATAATAATAATAATAATAACTTTAATTTGTATAGCGCCTTTCACAAACCCAAGGACGCTGTACAAGGGGATGAAAACGGACAGACAAAACAGAAAACAAACAAAGCAAAAACTAAAACAATGACTAGGGGCCAAATACACTGCATACTGGTCAACACATCTTATTATGTCACCAAACATTGTGAGGGGCAGGGACATTACAGTTCTGCAATCTTACATTACCATTGCAAACCTGTATGTTTGCTAAATTAAGGAATAGGAATAGAGACAAATGTGCTGGCATACTCCACAATAAATGACAAAATGTGAAAGACAATGACCCAAATGTGTAAAATAATAGCTACAGATGACCTCATCGTGACGTCTTGGCGTTTGGATACAGACTCCACTGTTATCGAAGGCAGTACTGTCATGAACAGCTTGCAAAGTGTGTCAGGCCTAATGTTATAACAGCTGGCTTCTCTCATCTTATTAGCACTCCCATAATCAGAGCCCTTTAAATCTGCTATGTGCCACACTCAATTAAATACTCCAGCCCTATTTGACAATCTTTATGGACTTATCATATTAAACATTTATTTCAGCCAATACGTAAACCAAGCATTTTTATTCAACACTTAGGGCCACAGCATGTATCCCTCTCTCTTGCCCCCCCCTCTCTTTCCTCCCTTGCTTGCTTTATTATCCCCTCCCTAACTACACCGACCGCTTCTTCTGAAAAATAAATGTTCCTCCTCTCCTCCCAGGTCATCCCTCTCTCATGTGTGCTCGCTGTGTGACAGGGGGCGTTAGCTCTGGGAAGCTAGGCAGCCAAGCAGACTCAAATGTATTCAGAGCATTTAGTAGTCAGGATTAATCGAATTATAATTTAATCATCTGATCAAACAGCAATTAGCATAATCACTTCTGGGAGAGGGCTGATAGAGAGGGAAAGCAACACATAATAAACCTCAGGCTAGCAACACCCTACTGAGACATTTACCAGCAATGCAGAAAGTGACATATTCCTGGGAACCCGCACACACATGATAGATGCAACCAATATATCAATCATAAGAGGATTCTTAGGGGTCTATTGTCCCCCTACACACGCACACACCACACACACACACACACACACACACACACACACACACCTTTCCTCAAACCAGCAAATGACAGCTCTTTAAAAATGGCCAGCTAAAAATAACAGCAACTAACTTGGTCTTAAATCTTACCGTCTGTGCCAGGCTTAAAAATAAAACTATAATGTCAAGAAACCAAGCTGGAGTCATTTGTCTTTCTGTCATTCTGTTATCCCTCAGCCTACTTTACTATTGACACTATGTATCAGAGGCCCCTAAAGCTTTGATGGCTAAATAACTTAAACGAAAATGTACAGTATAACTTGGTGCGTTCACAAACAGACTGATGGAGAAGTTGACCTGTCATAGGGATATACAAGGGATTGGACATTACAAGACGAGGCAAAACTCTAGCCTGACAAAAAGACAAGGCGAGGGAAACGAATGTGAGCAGCCAGACACATCCTGTGAGAGTCTCCAAGGTGATCCACACCAGGCCGAGCACATGCATTGTGGGAGGAGGAGGTCAATCCAGCTAATGCTCAACTGTGTGTAGTTCAAAGCATGGCCGTGGCTACATCTGGGCACTGGATTAAGTGACAGATGAGGGACAGATTTATGAGGAACAATGTTTCTTTATTTGTTTTGTCTCAGAGGTGAATCCCAATGCCCACCACACAACTGTTTATTGTACACAGACACGTGGATGAGCGGCGGACACGAGCTCTGAGCCACTTGGGTATCACTTCACATTAGGCTTCTGTCATACCTGTGTAGTAACACTGTGATTACCCTAGTCATATAACATGTCACTTTGTAAAGTGCTCGGAGGATTAAAAAGAAAATCCATTAAACGTGCTGATGGAACACAAGAGAATCCTTGCCAGATGTACTCTACCACGTCTCCACTCGCCTGATCAAATACTTACATCTGTATGAAGTTTTTTCTAGCCGATGTTAAACGATATCGTTAACATTTCAATGTGAAAGCCATTTACACAGACACACGCAATTATATTGTTCTGTTTCAGCATAATCCGTAAGGACACAGTTGATTTGTAATTAGATTTTACATTCAGTGAAACATACCACAGTCTCCAATGCCCTCTCCTAATTAGACTGTTAGACGGTTGCTTAACATCTTTAGTAGGTATCTTCATTATGTGGTAAGGATGTATGAAGTACAGTATCCATTATTACCCATCAGGGTATTCATTATTGCGCATTAGCAACCATTCCTCAGGAATAACAACTACCATGACGGCTTTCCCAACAAACACCCTCTCATGAGAGGTGGAGTACAATCTTACTTAAACAAGAGAAATAAAGAGATAAAAATGAACAGTATGAACTCACACAGACCTTTCAGATAGAGTAGATGGGTGTCTATGGAGTACAGTAAAATGATACGATTGTATTGTCTTGGCGTATGCATTTTCATAGAAAGATCATATGCCATGCTATTCTACCCAGCTGATTGTAGCCTAATTGTTAATCAGTAAACAAAAATGCTATACGCTCCAGTGATATCGACCTGCTCTGCAGAGTTCTCTAAATCCCCCTCCAATGGCTGCATGAGACCACTGCCACCAAAGGACTGTCTAAGTCTCAGGATATTTCAAAAGATATGGAGGATTCAAGGATATACAGTGTATTCATATTCATCAAGTATTCTGACCCCTTCACTTGTTCCAGATTTTGTTGTGTTGTATACTCAATTTAAATCGGATTAAATAAATGTAAAAAATCCATCAATCCACACACAATACCCCAGAATGACAAAGTGAAAACAAATTGGAATTTCAGTAAATGTATTCAAATTTAAATACAAGAAATATCCCACGTATGTAAGTATTCAGACCCTTTGCTATGACAGTCTTAAAATGAGTTCAAATGCAAAAAATGTCATCAACAAATGACTCAATGAGTTAAATTGAGTCCATCGAAATGCAAGAACAATAGTTCATGTCATTTTGGAATTAATATCTTTGTCTTTATAGGGTCTCTGATTTGCATAGGAATCAATTACACACTGTGTAGATTAGGATGTCACTACCAACTCTACGCAAATTGTATAATTTTCTCTTGATCCTGAAGTCCTCAGTCCCTGCCAGTGACAAATATACCCATAACTGGATGCAGCTACTACTATTCTTCACACAAGAGATGGTGCGGTAACTGCGTTGCATGTTCTAGATTTTCACTAAACTTAATGCTTTGTAGTAAAACCAAACAAAAACACCAGCCATTTTCATTGCTGTATCACTTGAATTCATTGTTGCAAACACAATTATGGATATCAGATAGATTATTTTTCAATTAAGGGATTCTTTTTGGCCACTTGATTATAGACCAATTAGAGTGACTGAGATGATGTTGTTCCATCGACTGTGCTTTTTCCTCTCCACCATTCAACTTTGTAGATTTTTTTAAGTCTCCCCAGGCCTCAGGGTCGCATTCCTGAGCAGTTTTGTTCCTCTCCATTTGCTCAATTTATAATGACAACCTGATCCACACAGTGTGCAATTGCAAACTATGCAAATCAGAGACCCTATAAAAACTAAGATATTGATTCCAAAATTACATGAACTATTATCCTTGCATTAAGATGAACTCAGTTCAACGATGTGAAACACATTTTAAGAATGTCATTACAAAGGGTCTGAATACTTATGTATATGAGGTATTTAAATATTTCAATTTGAATAAATGTACTGAAATACATTTTAAAAAGTGGTTTCGCTTTGTGTATTTTGTGTGGAATGATGTCAAATTATTTTTTATTTAATCCATTTTAAATTGAGGCTATAACACAACAAAATGAAGGAAAAGTGAAGGGGTCTGAATACTTCCTGAATGCAGTGTAAGCTATATATGTATCACACAAGGAGGACCTCACTACTCCAACAGATGGGTCTCTAATCAGTGCACTACCTTAATTACCCACAGGAAATTAACTCCCATGAAACATAGGTTCCTCACAATCAAGTTTAGTCAAATCAATCTGCCTGGAGTCTTCATTGCATTTTTCTTCTTAGGTTGCTAATGTGTCATGCTAAAATAGGCAGATTAGGTGATGTTGGCAGATATTGTATTGTACTGTAGATGCCCTACAATGACACTCTTTTATATTCTATATGTCTATACCATGAGAAAGGGCATGTTGATTAAGATCGAATTGATGATTTTATAATCTCAGACTAAATGTTAATTTATTGAAGATGAAAAGGATATACACCTTTCATACACACATACTCTCAGACTGTCCCAGACTGTCTTGATCAAGTTTGTCTCTCAATCATACTAACAGGGGATTCTCACTTGGTGAGTTATCTTGTCTCATGATATAGAGTACAGTATTTACAATGTATTTCTACAATAAAACTGGACTTTTGATTTGGTGTTTTCCACCATGCTTTGATAACGTTTGCACCTGGCGGCCACACGATTCGGGCGATTTCAAGAGCTGACTCTGCTAACTGACTCTGCTAACTGACTCTGCTAACTGACTCTGCTAACTGACTCTGCTAACTGACTCTGCTAACTGACTCTGCTAACTGACTCTGCTAACTGACTCTGCTAACTGACTCTGCTAACTGACTCTGCTAACTGACTCTGCTAACTTTTGAAAACTCCGCAGCCGTGTGGTCGGCGATACGGGAGCATGTTGATAAGGATGACGCAGAGTCACTGGATAAAAGCGAAATATATATAATATAATATAGCAAATAATGGGTAGTGCAAGGAGATGATTGTTGAACGCTTAATATGAACATCTTAGCAAGAGGCACTTCAACAACTATCATAAAGTTTATTATGCACCGGCTCTTTTCCGATAACTAAAGTTACACAGATTAATAACGTATGCATGCCATATGTTGGATGAAGACGTAATGTAAGTGGAGAGGAGATTGATAGAGACTGCGGGAGTTGACATTACTACCGAATGAATGAAAATCTATTAATTTCTATAATTTTACAATACTGTTTCAATTATACTTGAATCATTTCCTGGGTCTACCAGCATGTGCATGCCCAGGTTACTTGAATGATCCTGTAATACGCGGTTCCATGTGACCAGGGATTTTGCACAACGATGAGAAAGCGCTTGTGTGGTTAGAGATCAGATCGGCTCCCAAATTGCGTTTCGTCATCGTGGATCCTACGCCTCATTTGAGCTTGAATTAGCCTAAAACCATCTTTCGGAGACCAAAATTAAACCTGTTTTCTCAACCATCCAAAGATAACTAATCCATTAAAATGCTCATAAATGAAGGCAAAATCATTAAAGATTCAGTAGCAATATTTTTTATGTTTAAATGTTAAATGTATGAAGTACATATTTATATATAAATACTTGATGAAGTACATAAATATATATATATGTACTTCATTTGGATATCATAAAACAACTTCACAAGAATGTCATTTGTGTATAAAATGGTTCACAATTAAATCAGAATCAAGAGGAAGCTAGGAAGCTTTATCTTTTGCAACAAGAAATCTATAACTACATTTATTTCAATCAAAGAGCTCTTTCTTGAATCAAAGCTTAGAAGTAAACATTGTTTTAATACTGTCCAATATATTGCATATATACTAATCACATTGCAATTGTTTTTTGTTTTGTAATAAATTCAAAATTCCCTTAATTATCATTATACTACACTCAGTGTGAGCCGTATACATGCTGGATCCCATTTGTTTCACATGTACACTTGTGTACACTTCCCCACCTTGATTTAAGCATGGGCTCTTACACCAATCTATTCCCATTAAAATGTCTGGAAATGGAGAAGTACATCCTTCTGGAGAAATGGGATGCAGAATCACCAAACCTCACACTACCCTGACGCCATAATGGAGGCTTCCATTGACACCAGTGAGCATGTGACAGACCTAACTATTAACTATTAAAAGCAAGATTTTCGAGAATCCAATTGCTCTGTGAGAAGACAAAGGTATCATGTAATAAGGTTTTTCATTCTAACATTGTCAGTTCAGTCAATAAATATGACCATGATAATCTCACCAATCTCATCAATATTTCATAAAATAACACATTTGAGAAATACAGCAAGATGTCAGCTCAAACATACTGTAGTACCTGTAGTCGATACAATGGCTAAAATGGCCATTAGGGACATCTGCAAATAGGTATAACCATTCTTATTTTTAGAATAGTACTTTTTTCTTTTGTACTTTATATAGGTTACTATAGCCTAAACCCTCAACATAATCCCTTGCAATGGTTAGAGGTTTACTAGACCGTTGATCTAATGTCAAAGTAATATAATTAAGGATGAAGCCATGGGGAGGGAGATACCATTGTATATGGAGTGGAGATTAAATAATCTGAATGTCAATAAACACCTTGGACTGAAATGGCTATAAATTATCATTTTCAAATTCATCTTTTTTTCCCTCATCTTTTTTTTCCGGCCAAGTATAGATGTATGCTACCCTATTTGGGGGTAGGTGACACATCTGCAATGATTTAAAATGACTGCTGCTCAAATGTGCTACAATGTAACAGTTACCCCCAAACCTCCAATGTCCCTTGTTTTACCTCTACGACTCTCTATGATACAATTGCATTGCTGGTTTCTGTCCTGTTAGCTGACAGGCTATCTGAAAATCCCTGATCTTATTGTCTCATTTTCTAGAGGACATCTTTACATTTGATTTTCCTTTCCTCTCCTCCCTGTTTTTCTCCATCCCAAGCTCTCCCTTTCTGTACACACCCACCCAGCCTAGTCAGAATCCCCTCCCAGAGGAAAGGGTTTACACCAATAAATAAGTGTTTATTTGATCCCATTTGCTTAATAAATTATATCATTTTTACTGTTCAAGGTGATCAGCTTCATACTTCATAGCTGCACAATTACACAGAAACAAACACAGAAGCACATAAAAGCACAAAACACACAGACAGACAGACGCACGCACACACGCAAACACACACACACACACACACACACACACACACACACACACACACACACACACACACACACCTATTTTAAATGATTGTATATAGAATGTCAATTTTTGGTCTTTACTGGGTGCAGCAATAACTGGTCATGTGAATTGGTACAGTATAACCCTGTTTTATTTTATAATTATCTCTCTACTTTCAGCATTCATTTCAGTAAGACCATTTCTCTCATTTTTCTGGATGACTTGTCTGTGTCTGCTTTTTTGTAACACTATATGCTCCTGGTTTATATCATGTTATACTATATTTATATTCTATTTATCTCAATGTTATCTATTAATTAACAGTAGTAGTGGGTCCATTAGTAATGGAAATGTAGGTTTAAAGCCTTAAAGCCTCTTTTATCAACAATTTCACTTTGTGGATGAAGAACTATTCAATGTAATTGATGTAAAATCATGCATGATCTGATTGTATATCACTGATAGGCGTTTATCCTTCTATTTTGAGGACATTTAACATGATACATATATATCTTGGTGGGGGCAGGTGGAAGGGGGTTAAATCAAATGTCCAGCCATATAAAATACGACACTCATTATTGAGGCCTATATTTGGCTAGTCTGATATCTATCTAGGCATCAAATCAACAAAAGCTTAACTTGATTCGATGCAGTGCAATTGAAAACAATCAAGACGTTAACCTTAAGGTCACATCTATTATATCAAGCCACTAACAAATAAGGCTAGCCAAAATCAATCAATTTTAGCACCTAGAATATAGAATAGCGCCTAGAATAGAATATGCAATTGCAGAATACAACTATGAATAAATAAGAACTATTATTTTCCAATGTTATTTTGACTATGTTGCATATAGTTAAATAGCCTAAGCCTACTGGACATGGTTTAGTGGCTAGGTAGCTTGCTCTAAACGACTAAAGCATAGTTCATTCTGCCTCGCCCGTCTCTCTTTCTAGCCAGGGTGACATCCTATTGGCAACCATGAAATGTTCTCATGTGTAACACAGGTGACCTCTATCCCTCCTCAGATACTTTGTGTCCCTCCATAAATCAGACTACTGGGATAAACTAATGAGCCTTGAGATAAACAAATTAGACTTACCATTCAAGATGCTCTGGAAAAAGAGAAAAGCCAATATCCACATGCCCCGGTCCGTTCAATCCCCCCAGCTATGCCTTCTCGTCTTCCTACGCACACTTTGACCGCTGCTTTCCAACAATTCTCTTCTGTGTGTCAGTCAGTTGTAAGGTTCAACATTTGCTACTAGCTTGGAGAAACCATGCAGTCCAACTCTCCGCTGATAGGAGGCCTGGTGTTTTCTCCGTTTCTATGGAACTCCCTCCCCGGTATACTATCCCTCTGCCCGACCCCTCTTCGCGCTTGGAGGATTGAGGAGCTCTGTGCCTCTGTGATTGTCTCCGTTAGAGCTGCGATCCGACTCTGCGCTGCTCTCCGCCGGTCCACTGTGCCTTGCCTTGCCCTGGTCTCCAGAGGGATGAGAGAGAGGGGGACACGGTGCCTTGCCTTGCCCTGGTCTTCAGAGGGATGAGAGAGAGGGGGAGACACGGTGCCTTGCCTTGCCCTGGTCTTCAGAGGGATGAGAGAGAGAGGGGGAGACGGTGCCTTGCCTTGCCCTGGTCTTCAGAGGGATGAGAGAGAGAGGGGGCTCGGTGCTCGCAGCCTGCAGCCCAGGTGTGATGCTGCTGAGTCAGATTGGTGTTGCGCGGACAACGGCGGGTCCTCTGAAATGTATTGATTTTGAAAAAAAAAATGGGTTTAACTAAATCATGTGAAATCCCAAAACGTCTCTTATTAAATGAAAACGGACAAATGAATCATGATTGGAAACATTGCAAATAAAAAGAACTCAAACAATGATAGGTACAGTGGTCAATTTCAGTAAGAATGAAAACCCAATCCGGACGAGTTGAAGCGGCAGAATTGTTTTGTTGATTCCAAAGTCAAAGCATCTTCAGAACCACCTCTCTCCATCCAGCAAGAGGCAAGCACGTTGCGCATCTTCCCACTGCCGTGTTAATCGCATTGGTCCATGCACTAACCTCTCTGCTACCTCAGAACATGACAGAATAACCCTCTCCCCTGCCTCTGCAGACGCTCTCATTCCTCATTGCCTTAAAGGAGCAGAGGCGCTAGGCGGTCCTCCTAGGCGCTAGGTGAGGGTGAGGTGCATTAGCAGTTAAGGAGATGAACCACACCTGAAGCGCCTAACGTTGATCAGGCATGACATTTTACGCACGGTACAGGCGCATTAAGTGCGCGCGTCCTTGTAGCCTATTTTACTTTTATGAAGGCGCAGGTCAGGTGCACTAGGGATCTGTGCACGAATCGGGTTGTATAGATAACATCATATCTTTACAGAGGGACAAGGATGGAGAGCCATCCCCTGACGCCAAAAAGGGAACTTAGCTTATTCATATGATTAATGTGACAGATCCATATGCCTACTAGACTATGACACTTAATGAGGATTGTGTGTCGTTGTTCTTATGAAAGAAAGAAATAACAATAAATAACAAATGACATAGCCTAATTATTATTTACCAGAATATTAGGTTGACTAATTGATAGTGAATAATATAGAATATTATCAAACTGACATATCCAGAAAGATTCGATTAGTACAAACGATGTTCAACTCTCTCCACTCGTAGGCTGTCTCAAGGGAAGGGCTGAACTTGCCGCCAGGAGGGCTTTCTACTTTTCTCTTTGTTTAGCCGGAAAATTAAAGTAAAATAATAGATGATGTTGTTTTTTCCACAGAAGGGAAAGGGGGTTGATTTATAGGCCATGAATAACCATGTTTATGTCTTCATACACATCTTAAGAAACATATTGTTATTTGTATAACTGTTATATCATGACTACTGTATTTCACGATAGTAGACATTTATCTTTGGCATTTTGTGTAATCATTGTCTATGAATTAGTGTAGTGAATTCTCAGGATTTTAAGGAAGATTGCTTGACCTACACATTGTTCTGCTACTTTGCCTGGCATCATGCTCTGTCTGATAAGCTCAGCAAGACCATCCCATCTGCCCATTGACTGCAAACACACCTGCCATCATCCATCACCTACAGCCACACATCCACACCCCAAAACACCTCACCAGGCCTGGCCTGGAACTACTGAGCCACAACCAAATCAATGAATTATTCATATATATTAATTCATTAATCAGGACATTAAGGGCATTTATATTTGAATGATTGAAATCATGGATCTTTAGATGAACGTGTATCAGATGTGTTGTAGTTTGTTGTTGTTGTTGTTGTTGTTGCTGTTGCTGCTGCTGCTGCTGTTGTTTTGATCTTTGTCTCTGAGATTGGTGAGGAAGGGATAGGAGGACATGCCCTCTTCCTGGTTCTCAGCGCAGGCATAGACCGTGCCTTCTGTGTTGATTACTGCACTGCTGTATGTTGCTCAACATACTTCTCTACATTAGCAGTTTCTCCTCAGTGTTGAACTCATGTGTTGAACTCCCCTGTTCAGTGGCATTCAAACTCCTGGCACTCCTGGCACTATAGACACATGAAACAATAAAAATTAAAAAAACATTTAAGACAATCATTGGGAAATAAATTTAAAAACAAAAAAGACAAATTAAAAAACTTTTATTTTGATGTCCTACTTGCCTGATGTGTACAGTTATACATGCCACACATTTTATAATGCATGTTTTTATTTATTGTCAGAGGAGCATATGTTGAAATAAACAAAAACAAAAAAAACTAAAAAGGAGTAAAGGCTGGGGGAGGAATTAGGCCAGTGGGTCAGTAGAAGTGGATCAGTAGAAGTGGATTTGAATGGTGTGATTCTTTCCCTTCTTTTGTTACGTTGTTAATTTTTAGCAGCACACTGAAATATGAATATTGAATAGTTAGCATGCTGCATATACAGTGAGAGTAGGTCTAGGTGATATGGACGAACACCCAGAAAGGCTAGAGTCTGCCGAGTGTCAGGGCAGTATACAACTACAGTGCCCTGTGTAAGTAATGGGACAGTGAAGCATTTTGGTTCTTTTGTCTCTATACTCCAAAAGCTTTGATTTGAAATCTCCAAAAGCTTTGATTTGAAATCAAATCATTACTATGAGGTTAAAATATAGATTATTTTATTTGATGGTGTTTGTGTACACATTGATTTTACCATTTAGAAATGATAAAACTTTGTATACTTAGTCCCCATATTTCAGTGCACCAAAAGTAATGGGACAGATTAATAGCATTTGGTCGACAATCCTTTGCATGCAATAACTGCCTGAAGTCCGCTACCCATTGACACCAGCAGACACTGGGTATCCTCTCTGTTGAGGGTCTGCCAGGCCTGCTCCAGTTGTTATGTGCTTTTAGGTATTATTGCCTTTGTAGGCCCTAAAAAAACTCCCTAGTTGCTATGGCAGTATGTTTTTGTTCTTACTGTATGACGAAGCGCCGTCCAATGAATTTGGAGGCGATTGCTCGTACTCCAGTAGACAAGATTCATTCTGCTGCCGTTGTCAGCAGTTACATCATCAATTAAGACTTAATAAGAGGTTATCCAGTTCTAGTGGTAGCTATGCATGCCCAAACCATAACACCTCCTCCACAATGTTTCACAATGCTGTAATCTTGGGTAGATTTTTTTTTCTAAACCTTTCACTTGCAATCACTCTGGTACATGATCATATTCATGTTATCTGTCCACAAGACCTTTTTCCAGACCTCTGCAGGCTTTTTAGGTACTTTTTAGCCAATTGTAATCATAAAAAAAAACTTAACAAAAAACTTCTGAAACATAGCCAAAACCATGGGCTTGCCAAAATCAACAATTTGGAACATCATCATCATCATTTTCTTTTCTTTTTTAAAGTCTCTGTATTGCAGCTGGTGACGCAGATGGTCGTCTCTGACACATCCACTCCTCTCTGACACATCCACTCCTCTCTGACACATCCACTCCTCTCTGACACATCCACTCCTCTCTGACACATCCACTCCTCTCTGACACATCCACTCCTCTCTGACACGTCCACTCCTCTCTGACACATCCACTCCGACACATCCACTCCTCTCTGACACATCCACTCCTCTCTGACACGTCCACTCCTCTCTGACACATCCACTCCTCTCTGACACGTCCACTCCTCTCTGACACATCCACTCCTCTCTGACACATCCACTCCTCTCTGACACGTCCACTCCTCTCTGACACGTCCACTCCTCTCTGACACATCCACTCCTCTCTGACACATCCACTCCTCTCTGACACATCCACTCTTCTCTGACACATCCACTCCGACCTTCAGGAGAGTGTTCCTGATCTGTTGCTTTGTGGGGTTCTACAATCATGGTGAGCATTCTTCTCCACTGAAGAAGTCTCCCTTGTCCTACCAGCCTGTTTGTGATTGCTGAGCTCACCTGTGCTTTTTATTGTTTTGTTTTAAGTAATTTTTCTTTTCCTGAGTGGGGAAGTCCCACTCATATTTTTCATTTTATTAGACAGATGTAGTGAAGACAGATAGGAAAGTAGGGAGAAGAAGGGAGAGAGGTCATGTCAGCAGGGCATGGGCCGGATTCGAACCCATGCCGACATGGGCATATGTTTGTACTGTAGACCATGGTGCAAGATCACAGGACCATAGCCAGGCCACGCATTTTATTGTTTTAAATGATGTTCTAAACTGTTGAATTTTGCAAGTCTAATCTTGGCTATGTTTCTGATTTCTCAGCTTACTGTAACAACGGTTTCCTTTCATCTGGTCCTCATGTTGACAAACACCAAAGACAAAGCCTAGAATCAGTACTAGACATTGACAGCTCTCTTATGACTGCACAAATGACGTGACGGAACACACCTGACTTACCAGAAACACCTGTCAAGCCAATTGTCCCATTACTTTCGGTGGCCTGAAATAGGGGGACTATATATAAAAAGTGTTGTCATTGCTAAATGGTGAAACCGTACACAAATACCCTTAAATAAATGCTGAGAATCTCTGCATTAACCTCAAAGTAATTGGTTGATTTAAATTCCACATTTTGGAGTGTAGAGCCAAAAGAAGAAAAAATGACAATGCTTCACTGTTGCATTACTTACACAGGGCACTGTATATCCATATTGTGATAACGATGTATACACAATATTTCACCCGGCCCTAATAGACAGACTGTAGTTGTGTGGCTGTCTGTTTTTGCGGTGGTTTTAGGGCACTATACTGGTGATGACTATGACTGCTGTGGGGCGGGCTCATGTCTGAGGTGGAAGGAGAGCTAGCCTGTGGAGACGCCCCCCTGTGCCAACGCATGATGGGAACCGATCCTGTTAACAGAGAACCTGAGGGGTTGCTGTCTCAAGCTCCTCCTGATTATCAACCAGGCCTGCCATGCTTTCTCTCCCCTGAGAGCAAAGGAGGGAAGGGGGGAGCTGTACTTTATACCAAATGATGGTGGTGCACTGCACACATTCAGCTCCATGCCCACTGGATAAAAACAGACTTGATTTGGAACATGTTAATGATAGCAGCCATTTGCCAATTTAGCCAATGTTCCCAAGGCTTTCTGTTCTGTGTGTGCTCGTTTAGATATGAAATGGATTTGTATGCCGACTTTATTGTAATAGTGAGGGTCCAGAGTATCATCATAAACATGTATGGAATTGTGAGGATTTGTGTAATAGTGTGTGTTATTCATTATTTCTTAAGTAACACTACTTACAGTAGTGTACAATACTTACTACTTAAGTTTATTTCCCAATGATTACCCTGTCGACACTTGATACCTATTCATTGTACCGTTGAGTTTAGAATTATTTTACAGGCCATTCTTTCAATGGAGATACCATTCTCTCAATGGAGATACCATTCTCTCAATGGAGATACCATTCCTATCCATCAGTGGAATCATGGTCTTCTCAACCGCCTTGTCTTGGCAGGACACAGAGGGGATGATAGACAGAATTCCCATCCAGCTTTTTCAACAGGATAGTACAGTATGTATAGTACAGTATGTTGACCCAGAGCACCCTCTCCTAGTTATTGTGGTATTAGTTTGTTTGAAGTGGATCTCATTGTATGGTCTATATACCTATGGACAGGGACTGCCAATGAAGACCTTTGCTGCTGGTCTTTACTTCACATAACACTATTAAGATAAATTAGATGGTAAAATGTCCCCAATGATATCGTAAACAGAAGTATGTTTGTGTTTAATTTGGATTCATGCAATTCAAACTTGAACACAGATGCCTGTGTATATAGCAGGTTTGCATAACCAGTACATATATCATATATAGCAGGGGGGTAAATTGGCATTTCTCATTATAGGGCATAACAGGAATAATTACACACATCTCTAGTGTGTCTAAAAATGTCATTTACAATGGAGGAATTTTGTGAGTGGGTTATACATACAGCATATCAAATGTTGCAATGTTGCTGTTGGTGCTAGATTGGAACAGAGGATACGTTCTTATAGAAAACAGGTGCTTCGTTTATCCCTCCAACTACAGTGACAGCTGGACAATCTCTGTGGCTTACTTCCATTGTGAAACACAATACTATAATTCACACTGTGAGAAAGAGCTTTAAACCACTCAATGCACTAGCTGTATTGAAGTAAGCATGGTGGAATGGCCAGCTCGCACATCATGCTTAAAAGTGTGTATAAAGACAACTTATTATTATTAAACATTTGACCATGGAGTAGCTCATCAAGATCATTGCTGACGATGTATACACAGAATCAAGTCATATATTTGGCTTTCCATCCCTCACCACATTTTGAATATGTTGGACAATATGTGAGTTTAGCTGTAGGCGGGGGTGGGGCTGGGATGTAATTTAGTCCCTCAGCAAGTTTCTTAAACACTGGTAAATGGATATGACAATGAGGCCCCTAGGCTACTGCAGTCTTGCCCTTGCTGTGTGGTTGTGGGGGGCAGCGGAACGACAATGGAACTGAGAAGAAAGAGCTCTGGCTTGAAGGCCAACGACTCCTCATAAACCCACACATCGCTCTCACTGAGTGGGTCTGAGGTGGAATAGTTTTTGCATTATTATCTGATCATTCAAAGAGCATGTATAACAACACACAAACACTGTAACACTGGAAATGTGCACATTTTGATCATTTCCATGGTTGGGTAAATTGTGAAGGATGATTATTTTTTTAGAATAAAAATGTATTTATTGAAATAATTAAATAATAGTTAAGGACGCACACTTATGAAGGTGATTTGTAAGCCTATTTCCTTATTTGAATCTTGTGTGCACGTTCTTATCCAGACCATTGAGAGAGAGATGTCATGTGTGTTCCATAGGTACGGATCTGCTGACTCCCCTACAGCCTCTGCTGCCTTCATCCATGCTGGCCTCTTCACCTCCTCTCCTCACCCGTTGTGAACTCTTTCCATGGCGTGTGTGCAGACTGGCCAGGGTCAATCCCTCAGGGCTGTCCTCTTGTTTTGACAACTCTTCTGAAGCCCAGTGTCTCTTATAACAAAACACAGACTTTGCCTATCATCAGCAAAATGTCTGCCAGCCTTCTCCAAGTCACCCAAAGGAGGATCGGGTTCCCTTTTCGCTATGTTTACCTAAAACAATGACGCTGATAAGAGACAAGCCACACACGTGGCTCAGATAGAACAGTGTGAAGTCACAGGCTTGGTTGAGCAGGAGTGGTTTGACACCTACAGACTTTTGCTGCTCCCAGGGGAAAGAGAAACACTTGAGTCATTCTAAAGACATATGCATGGTCTGTAAATGAAGCACTCCAACTGAAGTGAGTGAGAGCACTTTAGCTTGAGAATGATCCAATAATTTATATGAAAATAGTTATTTCTTTAGCCAAGAGAAAAAAAAACTGTTTTACCACAAAATACATGCCTTTCATTGTTGTCAACCCCCCCCCCCCCCCCCCCCCCCCCCCTCCTCTTCTAGTCTCCAGAAGCAATCCATGACACAGAACGCCCCACCCTGCTACGTCAACCATTTCCTGCCTTCTATTGGCTAGCCCCAAGGCAGGCAGCAGAATATCTGTAGCCAGCCTTGACATCCTAAACAAGGGCTCTGAGGGAGCTAGAACGAGAGGAGAGAAGGAAAGGAGGGAGAGGCGAGAAGAGGGATAGGGGCTAGTTCGGTGATTCGGTGCATTTACTGTAGCTGTGTCTCTCTTCCAATTTCAGCTGGAAAAGTGACACATCTGTGAATCCTCATAGTGAATTTCATTCCCAATACTGATGATACATACAGTTACCTTAAACAAAAGAATACACTTTGAATATTGAGAGGACCGTTATTTTCATTAACATAACATGAGTATGCATGACCATACAGTACAATATCATAATATCATTATACCATATTTATAGCAGTAAGATACTATTTTGACACTCTCTTTATCTTGCAATTGTCTTCATTGATCACCCTAAAGCAGACTATCTGTCTTAACTCTGATCAAAGAACTGTGAGTTGCCTGCTTGTTAACAACCACAGAAGCAGGGCTATAATAAGAAAGTGGAATTTGAGCTTCACAACTCAATCCAACACAGGGTCTCAGTGTTGCCTAGTAACAATGGCAAACAACTGACCTTATCTATTATGTGGTCATAAAAATGTATGAATCCCCAGTCCCCACCACCCCTATTTTCTTTACCTCCCCCACTCCCTGAGCACAATCACCAGAGCACTGGTGGGTGGGACATACTGAAGATGCAGGTTTCATGCTACGGGGGACAGAGGGACACAGCAAACCGAAATCGAAATCAAAATTCAATATTATCAGAATCAAAATCAGAATCAGAATTGCTTTTATTAGATACGTAATGTGCAGGTACACAGAGTCGAATTCATAGGTTCAGGTTCTTTCGACATTGACATTATTGGCATATTATTGTCATTGGCATTATTGGCATATCATTGGCATGTTGGCATATTATGCAAGGTGAATCAATAATACTGATATAATGGGGGTTTTTTCTTCCTAAACCTCAAAAGCAAGAAGGAGAAAAAGGACACACTGTGATAGACATGTTAGTGGCTTAACATATTATAATAAAACAAATGTATCAAACCTCTTGACCGCAGAATCCATGTGAAGCATTTCCATGACTATTCTATTGTATGTACGGGCTATAAAGACCTGACCTCCTCATCCTGATGTCCTCATCCTGACCTCCTCATCCTGATGTCCTTATCCTGATGTGCTTATCCTGATGTCCTTATCCTGATGTCCTTATCCTGGGTGTCTTTGACCAGACGTCCTCATCCTGATGTCCTATGTATAATATATGATACCGATGCTCCTCATATTAAGGGTCGGTGGTTGACACTGAGAGTCAATGTTACTTGTAAACGTAATGATACTGGTCAATGTAAATGGTTCAGCCACAGTACAATGTGACCTGTAACTCCTTGAGACTAGAATGAGGCAACAACCGTAATCAAATAACTTCTCAATAACTTCTCATATCCTCAAATATCTCAAATATCTAGTTGAATTTGCAATGAGGTATCCAAACTGCTGGTTCAACTAAAAAATATGCAGAAAAGGTTTTGCACAGAAAGAAGAAGATTGACAATGCCAAGAGGACTGGATCAGCAGGACTGGATCAGCAGGGCGAGGGTAGAACATGAGATTAGCAGCAGAAACATGTGGCCCGGTCATTAGGGTACATCCCTTTAATCGTTACGGTACATCCCTTTAATCCCAGATTGTCCAACTCTCCCCTGTCTGTAATTACACAGTATCCAATAAGGCATGTAAATGCCAACAGATGCATCACGTCTAAGACAAGCATTATGTACTTAGAGATGTCTAAGTAGATGTCCCATCTATTAGGCCTGTTCAAGGCTTGCAGCCTGACTGTACACCGTGGTGCACAACCTCAAGGCCAACGTGGCCCTTTACGAGCAACTCCATAAAGTGTCTTTTTTTTTTTTTTTTTTTCTGAGTGGGGCAGTCCCACTCATACTTTTCATTTTATTGACAGATACAGTAGAGATTTAAACAGGAAGGATGGGTGAGAGAGAGAGGAGGGATGACATGCAGGATATGTCCCCGGCCGGAATCGAATCAAATCTCATTATTTGGCCGGAATCGAACCGGGGACCCTGCGGTTACATGGTCAACGCTTAACCTAAGCGCCCCCCCATAAAGTGTCTTAACACAGTTGTGTTGATGTGGTCTTGATAACCACAATATTTAAAGTAATATGGTAACTAATTAAAAGTAACTATTTCAATTGATGACCAGAGTTCGTTAATGAAGCATACATCTATGCTCACACCATGCTCATGCAATGTGCATAATTGGCAAATATCACACTATCATGTTGTCAAGAGTATGTTACTCTCTTCAAACGGGTCGGTTAACCTACATTTAGGGAAACACACTGCCAGCCAGATTTAAACAATCATATTTTTTTAAAATGTGAATGAGAATATAATGAGATTAGTTCAACTGTTTTACCACATCAGAACCCCAAAAATATTGATTGTTTGTAAACTCTGTACAGCTTTAAATATGGTTAAATCAAGAATCTCAAGAATGGTCAGTCATATTCAGGCAGTACATTTCCATCTTTTCATTTCAATAAATGGCCTCAAAATGACAAAAAATGTACTTGCTTTAAGGGTTGGGGAGGCGACTACACTGAAGATGAGTGGGTGTGGGTGTATTGTAATGATGGAGAAGGTAGGAGCGGTGATGGTGTGATGGTGAAAGGAAGGCTGTTTTTCCTCTGTCTGGTCATCTCCCTGCCATCAGTGCTCTGTGAAGATTAGGAACCAATGTTCCAGTAAAGAAGCTTTGCACAGCAAACTGTGAGGCTGTTTAGTCTCCTAATCTGATTCATTTACTCACTAGTGTGATGATGCCCTTAGCTCAGATGACAGGAAGTTAGTGGCAAAGAGCGCCCTCTTCTGGCTGTCAGTGAGCTGAGTTCAGGGCTGTGTCTAAAGAGAGAAGCAGACAATAGGCCCCATTTAATCCTTGCACACATTTGCACACTGAATTGCTAGTATGCTACCTATGAATTTATGATAATTATGTTTTTCATAGAATTAAGGAAATGATTGTGTCACTGATCACTGGTCACTCTCTGGGTGTTTGACAGGCAGCCTGTGTGGCTGCTGGACAACCCTTCTGAGAGACTGTTGACTGAAGGACTGGTCTTATATCAAAAAGGCACAGAGGAAGCCTTCGTACTACTTTCTGTGTAATTTCATTGGATGAGCATTCCCCATTTCACCATTTCATAATACCATCAACACAGTCAGCAGTATCCATATAGAGAGCCTTCTTATGAATACCTGTCCCAGGCTGCTAAAAGTAACGACCTCGCTGTAGGGAGAGTAGAGCGTCATTGAGAGAGCATGTGATACTGGAACAGTTTTAGCCCCAGTGGAACTCATTGGAGCTCTGGAGGGAGACAGTGCTTACTGTATCTCTGTACTAGCATGAAGAATAAAGCACAGAGATGTGGTGTGAAACATTGATCCCCTGACCACTGGGGTCTCCCTCTGTGGTGACAGATTGGACAGTGTGGCAATCATCCCCTCCCCAACCCCACCATCACAAGATTGACTAAGGGCGGGCCGCAACCAGAACCACCCTTAACATACAATGATTATATTCATGTGGTCATATGGATCAGTGGTTGAAGGATTACCCATTTCCAATTACAAAGATCTTTGGAAATAATAGAACGACGACATTATTATGATTTACACAGAAAAGTTATACTATGCAATCATAACTTATTCGTCTTAGTGAATCAATGTCATGTCAGTGTCCAAAATAGCCATAGCCTAATCCTAATGGGGAAAAAAATTCTGGGTCTCGTCACATCCGTCATATCGACTTCAGGAATGAGGAAGTTGTCCATCAAGAATGAGCGAACTTTTTCTTTCGTGAGGAGGAGTGCGCTTATGGAGTTACCCCCTGGTGCATCTGCCTGTTCTAGTTGTGAAACACTGGAGTTGCGACACGTTTCTTCAACTTCGGCGAGGATTGAGGAAGCCTCCCGTTCACGATGGTTTTCACATTGGAGGTCTCATGATGGTTAAGTTGAAAACCAAGAAGCGTACTTGAACGTGGAGCTCGATCCTTTTTTTTCTCAGAGGTTTGCCCTCAAACATTATTTGGCCATGGCTTCTTACCATCATCGCAATTATTTTCTCTTTCGGGCATTTCTTCTTCTGATCTATTTCGGAACGTCAACATCTTACTACACAATTCCACTCAGAATCTACCCGGGGAAGTTTAACTACACACTCGACTTGGATTTAACTCCTCTTCGACAGATGCAAACTTCTGGAAGTGGACTCTCCTTGGCTTCTGATCCAGCTGGAGTGGTCAACTTTCTGGACATGGTCAATAACCTGCAAGGCGATTCGGGCAGAGGCTATTACATGGAGATGGCGATTGGTACCCCAGGTCAAACGGTATAGCCTATGTACATCATTCATTTATTGTCATGGATATATTCATGCCTTACGTCTTCAGCATGCTATTGTAGGAGATCATTAAACTAGAACAGCCGTGCCTTTTTACCTACTAAAAGAGCCGCCTCGGGGGTCAAATGACTCCCTCTTTTTCAATGCTAAACTGCTATTTACACACAACAACCACTAGTTGGCCGCTTGTAAATTGGCCTGCTTCCTACACAGAAAAACTGCAAAATAGCTTTATATTAGCTTATCCTGGTGTGATTTTGAAAATGTAAGGATACTGGTTGGTAGAACGCACATATCTAGGAAAAGTCATGAAAGGAGGGTCCTGAAATTTGATAGAGTGCAAAGATATAAACATTTATTTCACTCACAGGGTCAAATGACCCCTCATGGCTGATTAAGTGTTAATGATTATGCACACACCCATCACTTGACATGTATGATGGAGCTATAGCTTTCAGTGTGCACAGAAGGGCTGGTCTGTGCAGCATGTGATCCAATGAGAGGGGAGAGGGTGAGGAAACTGTCCTTAGGGCTTGGGCAAGGGATGGCTTCAACCATTGTGCAGTGCTGTAGAAAGATAGCAACAAAAGTGTCTTTTGGTATTGGCTTGCCGGAGCTGGCGACTTAATACAACCCTTGACGTAGGCTACTGTCCATCATCTGAGATTTCGTGAGCTTCGAATGATCAGGTTCTATCTCCGTTTAGAATGATAAGGTTCTATCTCCGTTTAGAATGATAAGGTTCTATCTCCGTTTAGAATGATAAGGTTCTATCTCCGTTTAGAACGATAAGGTTCTATCTCCGTTTAGGGTAGTTCAGAGATATTGAGCGTCAACGTTTTTACATTCCATTATGTTTTGTGAGATGGAACCTTTGTATTTTATGAATTACTAACTACAAAATGTCAACATTTAAAAAAAATAACACCACACAGGCATTAATAAACAACTAATGAATCAGATTATGTAAAAAAAAAAAAAAAAAACTCAATTTTGACAAAAATAAGATCCTTATAATTTCTAACGTCACTGATTTTCTCCGCCGCACGAAATATCCAAATGTCCAACTATCGCGTTTAGCCCATCAGCCTCTGGTTTACCTGATCACCCTCTGGTTTACCTCCATCACCCTCTGGTTTACCTGATCACCCTCTGGTTTACCTCCATCACCCTCTGGTTTACCTGATCACCCTCTGGTTTACCTCCATCACCCTCTGGTTTACCTCCATCACCCTCTGGTTTACCTGATCACCCTCTGGTTTACCTGATCACCCTCTGGTTTACCTGATTACCCTCTGGTTTACCTCCATCACCCTCTGGTTTACCTCCATCACCCTCTGGTTTACCTGATCACCCTCTGGTTTACCTCCATCACCCTCTGGTTTACCTCCATCACCCTCTGGTTTACCTGATCACCCTCTGGTTTACCTCCATCACCCTCTGGTTTACCTCCATCACCCTCTGGTTTACCTGATCACCCTCTGGTTTACCTGATCACCCTCTGGTTTACCTCCATCACCCTCTGGTTTACCTCCATCACCCTCTGGTTTACCTCCATCACCCTCTGGTTTACCTGATCACCCTCTGGTTTACCTCCATCACCCTCTGGTTTACCTCCATCACCCTCTGGTTTACCTGATCACCCTCTGGTTTACCTCCATCACCCTCTGGTTTACCTGATCACCCTCTGGTTTACCTCCATCACCCTCTGGTTTACCTCCATCACCCTCTGGTTTACCTCCATCACCCTCTGGTTTACCTCCATCACCCTCTGGTTTACCTGATCACCCTCTGGTTTACCTCCATCACCCTCTGGTTTACCTGATCACCCTCTGGTTTACCTGATCACCCTCTGGTTTACCTCCATCACCCTCTGGTTTACCTTATCACCCTCTGGTTTACCTCCATCACCCTCTGGTTTACCTCCATCACCCTCTGGTTTACCTGATCACCCTCTGGTTTACCTCCATCACCCTCTGGTTTACCTCCATCACCCTCTGGTTTACCTGATTACCCTCTGGTTTACCTCCATCACCCTCTGGTTTACCTCCATCACCCTCTGGTTTACCTCCATCACCCTCTGGTTTACCTCCATCACCCTCTGGTTTACCTGATCACCCTCTGGTTTACCTGATCACCCTCTGGTTTACCTCCATCACCCTCTGGTTTACCTCCATCACCCTCTGGTTTACCTCCATCACCCTCTGGTTTACCTGATCACCCTCTGGTTTACCTGATCACCCTCTGGTTTACCTCCATCACCCTCTGGTTTACCTCCATCACCCTCTGGTTTACCTGATCACCCTCTGGTTTACCTCCATCACCCTCTGGTTTACCTCCATCACCCTCTGGTTTACCTGATTACCCTCTGGTTTACCTCCATCACCCTCTGGTTTAACTCCATCACCCTCTGGTTTACCTCCATCACCCTCTGGTTTACCTCCATCACCCTCTGGTTTACCTCCATCACCCTCTGGTTTACCTCCATCACCCTCTGGTTTACCTTATCACCCTCTGGTTTACCTCCATCACCCTCTGGTTTACCTCCATCACCCTCTGGTTTACCTCCATCACCCTCTGGTTTACCTGATCACCCTCTGGTTTACCTCCATGCTATGGGGAGTGCCATGGCCATGGTACAAACTTATTTGCACACGAAGTTTTCTGTTGCTTTCGTCGGCTTCCAGCACTGAGAAACGTGCGGGTCCCAGGTAGTACAGTAGGTAGTAGTACAGTAGTACAGTAGGTAGTAGTACAGTAGTACAGTAGGTAGTAGTACAGTAGGTAGTAGTACAGTAGGTAGTAGTACAGTAGGTAGTAGTAGTACAGTAGGTAGTAGTACAGTAGTACAGTAGGTAGTAGTACAGTAGGTAGTAGTACAGTAGGTAGTAGTACAGTAGGTAGTAGTACAGTAGGTAGTAGTACAGTAGTAGTAGTAGTACAGTAGGTAGTAGTACAGTAGGTAGTAGTACAGTAGTACAGTATGTAGTAGTACAGTAGTACAGTAGGTAGTAGTAGAGTAGTACAGTAGTACAGTAGGTAGTAGTACAGTAGGTAGTAGTACAGTAGGTAGTAGTAGAGTAGGTAGTAGTACAGTAGTAGTAGTACAGTAGGTAGTAGTACAGTAGGTAGTAGTACAGTAGGTAGTAGTACAGTAGTAGTACAGTAGGTAGTAGTACAGTAGTAGTACAGTAGGTAGTAGTACAGTAGTACAGTAGGTAGTAGTACAGTAGGTAGTAGTACAGTAGGTAGTAGTACATTAGGTAGTAGTACAGTAGGTAGTAGTACAGTAGGTAGTAGTACAGTAGGTTGTAGTACAGTAGTACAGTATGTAGTAGTACAGTAGTACAGTATGTAGTAGTACAGTAGTACAGTAGGTAGTAGTACAGTAGGTAGTAGTACAGTAGTACAGTAGGTAGTAGTACAGTAGGTAGTAGTACAGTAGGTAGTAGTACAGTAGTACAGGAGGTAGTAGTACAGTAGGTAGTAGTACAGTAGTACAGTAGGTAGTAGTACAGTAGGTAGTAGTACAGGTAGTACAGTAGGTAGCCAGTGCCACACCCACACTCAAGTCTCACGTCCACCTCAAGTGCTACACGGCCAAAAACATCAGGATTATATGCAATGTTTTGGAAGGGCAAATTCAGGCAGAAGGAAAGGGTCTTGGCAGGTGCATGCCCTGATGCAGACGGCCAATGCAGTCTAAGTAATTATTGAGCATGGTTATTTAGTGACATTATCCAGGGGGGAAAGCCACATTGCACCTATAAGTTGCAAGCTCCTGCAGGCCAATACCACAACCCTCCATCTCATGTTATGGAGTACCGCGTCGGCACTAGTGGACACATGGAGTCGGAGACTTCGCCAAGTATCAAATATAAATGAACCCAGACAGTTTGTATTAAAATCCTGCTTTCATTGACTGATGGTTCGTCGGGGGGGGGGGGGGGGTCATTTGACGGCCTTCAAATGTGCCAAATCTCTCTGGCAAAGTAATTTAATAGTAAGTAAAAGGAGTTGGGTAGCTGAAGTTAGCTCGTTACCTTTGATTCGTACCCCTGGAATAGTTGAAAAGTGTGTTTATTTATTTATTGCAAGGCACATTTGTGAGCTTGATACCTGTTAGAGGGGGCAACAACATGACAAACCATCAATCAATGAAAGAAGGAACTGTGTCTTGGCAAGGTAATTTTTTATTTTGATACATGACAAAGTCTCAGGCTCTATCTGTCCACAGGACCGCATAGAGGAGGATGTTATCTGACAAGGGCGAGGGGGTAGTGAACATGCCTTGGGCCCTGGGCTTCTGGGTCTGACACTGGATGTAAGTAAGCCCTCACTCACATGAGCTCACATGATGCAGCTAAGGCCTCTCCTAGCGCTCCACTGGCTAGGCAGCTGACTGGGATTAGGAGGCACCCAGGCTCAGGAGTGTTGCACGGTGTGGTGTCAGACAGAATCCTCTTCTATGCAGTCGTATGGACAGTCAGATACTTTAGCATGTATCGAAATAAAAACGACCCTGCTAAACACAGTTCATGATAAACCTTTCATTGATTATGATGGTTCATTGTGTGGTTGCCCCCTTTGACGGGCATCAAGCTAGCCAGATGTGCCTTACAAAAAAGAAACAAACACATATTTTTAATTCCTAGTGGGGAGGGGTATACTACGAGGCAAGCTAGTGAGTTAACTTTATAACAAAGTTAGCTCTCTAACCCCCTTTACTTTTAATTCTTTACAAGAGAAATGTGTCAAGCTTGAAGCCAATGAAAGGGGACAACCACTGTTGTGAAGAAGGATTTTATTACAAATTGTGTCTTGATGGGGTGAGTTTTATTTCATTACATGGCAAAGTCTCAGACTCTTATCTGTCCAAAGGACTGTGTAGAGGAGGAAGCTATCTGGTTAGGTGTCAGGGGGTCTATAGTTTCCACAAGGTCTTGTGTGGCTCTGTTGGTTGCTAGCAATGCTAAGGTTGTGTGTTCCATTCCTGCTGAGATAAAATAATCAATCAAAAAAAAATATGCCCTCAAGTAAGTCGCTTTGGATGAAAGTGTCAAGTTAATTCTGTATGGGGGAGGGGGGGGCGGTTGTTAACACGCAATCACACTGTGCCTAGATGTAATTAAGGGACCTGGTGTTAAATGAGGTTCTATTCAAATGAGCCACTAATTGCCACATCTGTTAGCCCGTTGCTGCTTGGTTAAGGTGCCGGCTGGAGCGCCTCACATCTGCTAAGTGGTACAAACAGGTAGCAGATGCACATAGTCACTGAGCTGCTGCCAATTAGCTAGGCAAAGCTCAACCACAGGCAACCAGGCAGCCATGCTGGCTCAGGGACGGGGGAAGAGGAGCGATTTGCTTGCAGCACAGCCAGGGAAAGGCAAGGATGCAGCATTTACAGTGCAGGTACGAGGTACAGGGAAATGCCTCTTGTTTTCCCGAACAGGTTCAGGCAGCCGGTCTGTCTGGTTTTGTCCCAGCGTGAGTGTTGCCATTTGTGTGGTGGCAGTAGATTGCATAGACTATGAGAGTCATAGTGGTGGGACCTGGGCCAGACCAATGATGAAGCAGAGATCAGGAGGCCACTTAGAGCTTGTTGATCAGCAACACTTCCTGCTCACCTGGTTGGTTTCAGGGAAAACCACACCGGAATGTGGAATCTTCTTAAGTAGCAGATCGTTCGATTTTGTACTGGGGCTTCATGAAAGGTTTGAACTCTACAAATCTACAGTAGGAGTCATTTCCATCTGCACTGTGAATGAGTCTGCTCTTATTTGATGATCCCCTTTTAATTGAAGAAACAAATACCTAGAAAATCCATTTTCCCAGTCTGCTTTAGATAGCCTAGAGACAGGAGGCATGTCACCCTACTAGAAACCCTTTCCTGGACACTGGGAATTTGAAAAGAAATCGTCCAGACACTATTTTACTCAATTATATAATCACCAGTATTTTGGACAAACCCTTTCCTGTGTGTTCCACTTCCTAGTCTACTTGGTTTCCATCAAGCCAATCACGATTTATGGCTGAATTTGAATGGTAAATAAACTCCTTTGTTTGGAGCAGAGCCGTAAACAAGGCCATGTTTATGGCCTCTTTAATAATGAGGCATGTTTAGTAATGACCCTTCTGAGCAGGTCGCCGCGGTGACAGAAGTCTGTTATCTCATTAGTCCCCCCTTGTTGAGTTGAGGCTTGAGACAACATTAATTCAACTGCTGCCGGCTCACACACACACTCCTGGTCGCTAACACACATCTGACAAATACCAGGATGGAGAGAACAGGACACAGGAGGGATGAGTGGAGGTGGTCATGTTTGTCCCAAATATTCCCCACAGGTCTTATTTTCTTCCCAATCTTCTAAAGTCAGAGGTTTAGTAAGCAAAAAAACCCAGTTCTGCCTATAAAATGCTGCCAATATTGACTGTGAGTTTAGTGTTTGGATTTCTACAGTAAGGTGTGGTTAAGTTGTTCTGTGTGGTTAAAACTCTCCTCTCTTTTGTATGACAGCTGAATATCCTGGTTGATACTGGAAGCAGTAACTTTGCAGTGGCTGCAGAAGCACACCCCTTCATCACACACTACTTCAACACAGCACTGTGAGTGGGTGGGATTCTCAGAGTCTGTTCACATTGTTTGTTTGGTTTTTCATTTCTGTGGAATATATATATACGTGGAATAGTTCCCTCCATTTAGTTATGGATCCTTAAGTTAGTAATCCTTCCAATGTCATTGAGTATATACTCTCATATTGTATTTGATGGCCCCAAAAATGTCTGTGCTGACTGTGTCAAATTTCTACTCTCAAATCTGTTGTGATGTGACTGATGTGCTTGGCTAATTATTTGGCCCAATTATTAAATGTTCAATACATTACATAGATTTTTGATCATTTCTGATGTTGTCATTATTTTTCTTCATTTAGAATGTATTCATTTATTTTATTTAAGCTTTAACTAGGTAAGATGCATTGAGAGTAGAAACCTGGCAAGAAGGCAAAACAGGGTTGTACCACTGTGTACATAAGATGTTACAAAGATACAAATACACATACAAGTGTCAAAGTTATCCATACATTTGAGGATTAAAAACAACTGCATTTATCAACATTTTCGTTGATCGGTCTTAAAATCAGGCAAGGAAACTAGCTTCTCTAACTTATAGAAATAATGTTCCAGGATGAACTGTTCTAGGGGTATTATGTGGAAAAAGATCTCAGTTTTAGCCTGCATGCTAAGGTTTCTTTTGTCTCAGAGGGGCTGGTTAATCCAATCTGTTTGTCTGTGTTCAGCTCCAGTACGTACCAGTCCACAGGCAGGGAGGTAGCCGTTAGGTACACCCAGGGGAACTGGGAGGGTGAGCTGGGAACAGACCGAGTCTCCATTCCCAAGGGCCCCAACGGCACCATCACCATCAACATTGCCTGCATCCTCTCCTCCGACAGCTTCTTCCTCCCGGGGATCAACTGGCAAGGCATTCTGGGCCTGGCATACCCCCTGCTGGCACGGGTAAATGGGGACGATGGGTGGCGGGGGGAGGGGGGGCGGGGTAGGATGGAAGCAAAGGAATCTATGCAAATGGCCATGTCCGTTTGATTTGGCACAGTGGTGTCCCAAGGCGTGGTGGGTGTGGGCTGCTGAATGTTATCAAAGAGCAAACAAACCTGAGACTGTTCCCTGTCTGAATTACACCACAGTGATCTCTCCATACAGTCACATAAGGCATGAGGTTCTGTGTCTGGCCTTACACTGACCCCTTTGTACTGCAGATATCTGCTTTTGTTCAGGTTCAAATGCTCTTCAGGATATTTGTCATGCATCCCATGTGTATCTCTGTCCTTTGACGTAAACCATGTGAGGTCAAGTATAGAGAGGACAAATCCTCGCCCTCTTTTAGTCAGATTGTCACAGTCATTTGAATTCTGCATAAGTCATGGAGAAATGTAGGACCTCATTCTAGCGATAAACAGAGATTGAGATTGTTGCTTTATAATGTAATGTATAATGTTGTCTTTAGAAGACTAAGAAGATTACCTGTGTGTGTGTGTGTGTGTGTGTGTGTGTGTGTGTTTCCTGTCTCTCAGCCTGACTCGTCAGTGGAACCTTTTTTCAACTCAGTGGTGCGACAGACGGGAATTCCGAATATCTTTTCCCTCCAGATGTGCGGAGTCGGAATGTCGGCCAGTGCCACCGCCGACCCCGCAGGGGGGAGTCTTGTGAGTAGTCAGGAGGAGCGGGGGGGCGTGGCCTGTGGAAGGAGCTGGGCGTGGCCTGTGGAAGGAGCTGGGGGGCGTGGCCTGTGGAAGGGAGGAATGAATGGGCAAAAGAGCTCCTGACAAAGGCTAAGCTGTTTTACACATGGCGTATTTGCTCCATCTAACACCCAGACCGGATAAACCTTTCAAGGGTCGGATGAGACTGAAGCGGCTTGCTGCCTCTTAGAAACACGATCGCTTAGCATAGGCTCCCAATGTGTTTCCCCACTGGACGCCCGGTCTAGTTAGTGAGTGGCTAAGCGAGTGACTAATTAAGCACCCTGCCTTGAGCAGGTCTGTCAGTGGAATGTAAGTGGTCACGGTCCAGCCAACCACGTGATCCGTTGAGAGAGGCAGATGGGAGAGATGGCTGGGTGTACTCAGTGTCTGCTGTGCTGCCGCCTAAAACTGTGCCAACTCATGCCCGTGTCGTTTTTACCAGACTGTCGTTATTTGCACTGTTGTTTTTAGAAGTGGATGAAAACTGGCTTTGTTTGTTTCAGATCATGGGAGGAGCTGAACCAACTCTGTACAGTGGGTCAGTGTGGTACACCCCTATAAAAGAGGAGTGGTACTATCAAGTGGAGGTCTTGAAACTGGAGGTTGGCGACCAAAATTTAAACCTGGATTGCAAAGAGGTACAGTATGAGACCCTGGAGTGAGCCAGACTAGTATGACTATGGTATATTGGTATATTGGTATATTTGGGGTGGCTGTGGCACAGGAAGTAGAGCCGGCGTCTAGTGATCGCAAGGTCGGCGGTTCGAACCTTGGCTGGCCACATGTCGAGGTGTCCTTGTGGCAAGACACTGAACTCCAAATTGCTCCCAATGAGCGGGGCTGGTGCCTTGCATGGTAGCTTGCCGCCATTGGTGTGTGAATGAGTGTGTGAATGTGTGTGTGAATAAGAGGCCATCGTGAAGCGCTTTGGAATACGTTTTACAGCAGGTCAGGTATTAGGAACCTTGGCCCTAGACCAGTTCTAGTGAACATCAACGAGGAAGTAAAGCGTGAACACAGAAAGAAAGCATGCATCAGACTTAATAATGTGCTAATCCTGTTTGTGAACCCTTCCAGGAACAGTGGCTGCCATTATTGATAAAGGTTTTCTAAAGAAGCCGATAAAGTGAAGAATTTGTTTTTCTCTCTCTCTCTCTCTCTCTGTCTGTCTTGTTTTAGTATAACATGGACAAAGCCATAGTTGACAGCGGGACCACTCTGCTGCGACTGCCTGTGAATGTGTTCGACGCTGTGGTGGAGGCCATCACAAAAACCTACCTGGTATGTCAGCTTTCCACATGAATGAATGAATGAATGATCTTTATTGTCATTGTAACAGGTACAACGAAATTTAAATGCAGCCCTAGGTGCGAACAAACAAACACAGTCCTAAGATAATAAAAAACAAGAATGAGACATAAATAGACATAAATAGGGGTGATATAAATAGGGGGATAAGTGATCGGTAGGAATCTGAGAATGTATCTATTATGTAAACGTATATGCTTATACACTATATGGCCTATTCACAGGGGAGTATATAGACAGGGGGGAGTTAGCATGTAACTGTGTACTTTTTATATACATGTAAACGTATGAACTAGTAACTTATATACAGTATATGAAAAACCTAATGACTTACTGTGTGAATCTCTAGGAGAAACTGTAAGAGCATGTATGGGGTTAAAAATACACTACTGTTTTGGCCATAGCTTGTATCTGTTGCTTTGTACATCATCCACCAGTTGTTAACATTCAATTTGAGTGTGTTGTCATCGTCGACCCTCTCTCTGTCCAGATCCAGGACTTCTCCTCTGGGTTCTGGGCTGGGACCAAGCTGGCCTGTTGGCTGAAGGGAGAGATGCCGTGGAGGTTCTTCCCAAAGCTTTCCATCTACCTGAGAGCCACCAACACGAGCCAGTCCTTCCGCATCACCATCCTCTCCCAGGTAACAACAACATCACCCGTGTTGCATCAGAGCTTTTTTGTAACTGATTCACTTTAAACCTCCTGTGAGTCTAGTCATCTTTCACATGTTAATGCTAAAAGCGCGATGGTTGGGGTCATTTGACCTAGTGAGTAACTCGATCAAATTTCAGGACCCACCTTTCATGACTTTCCTTAGGTATGTGCGTTCTACCACCCAGTATCCTTACATTTTGAAAATCGAGCTAGTATAAAGCGATTTTGCAGTATTTCTCAGCTTGTTTCAGGCGGGATTTGAAACCTTTCCGATCACCAGTCCAACTCACTATCCACTAGACACACACACACACATTTTCACCGCAAGCAAATGATTGACAAATGTTTCTGTGTGGCTGTGCCCTGCAGCTGTACATCCAGCCAATCACAGATGTGGATGGCTCGATGGAATGCTTCCGCTTCGGCATATCGTCCTCGGCCAGCGGCCTGGTGATTGGTGCCACGGTCATGGAGGGCTTCTATGTGATCTTCGACCGTGCCCAGAAGAGGGTGGGCTTCGCTGTCAGCACCTGCGCAGGTGAGTATTGGAGGCACCCCCGGACATAAATAGAGTTATGTATTTCGAAACTTTTTTCAGTCACGGCACCCTTTTAAGAACGCGAAATGCAACACTCGTAATTCATCTCACAGTAAACAAGCAGAAAACAATAGGCTATTTCCGTCACACGCTAACGGTTGATGTTGTGACATGGGGAAAGAGGCATGTGAGATGCATTGATGATGTATGAGGCGGCTAATGATCTGCATTTTCATGGTAAGATAGTCATAACTATTGTTTTTTGGAACTATAATCCATTTTATTATGTCAACAACGTCAGAATATTTTGGGGGGTCGGCACACCGGTTGAGAAACACTGGCCTAGAGTCTTTAACACTAGAACAGCCGTGCTTTTTTTACCTACCGTATTTTCTGGACTATATGTCGCACCACTAAGAAATGCGTCATGAAGAAAAAAACACATATAAATCGCACTGGACTATAAGTCGCATATTTAGAAATGTATTTAGAAATGTATTTCACAAAATCCAAGACCAAGAACAGACATTTAATCTGGAAAAGCAAGTTATTCAACTACACAATACCACACAGAACAACAGGCTGAATAGGCTAAATTAACATAACAAGCCACATTAACAGTTATTCAGCTACACAATAGCATAAAGAACATACCTGGGAGGCTGGATAGGCTAAATTAACATAACAAACCAGCGAGTCCAACAAGCAAGTTACCAGTAAACAAGTTCACCAAGCTCCCGTTAATGTTTCAGCTAATTCTTCAGTGGTACAGGAGCAGCATATAGTTGTGACAAGCCCAGAGCGCCCTCTGGCGGCTGTAGACGGCAATGTAAAACTTCCGATTTATAGTCTGGAAAATACGGTACTATAAGAGCCAAATGACCATAGTCTTTACAATTGTAAGCTGCTATTTACACACAACGACCACTAGTTGGCCGTCTTGTAAATTAGCCTGCATCTTGCAGAAAAAATGCAAAATAACTTACTAGATACTATCTTATCCTGATGTGATTTTGAAAATGTAAGGATACTGGGTAGTAGAACGCACATATCTAGGAAAAGTCATGAAAGGAGGGTCCTGAAATTTGGGTCAAATGACCCCACCCATGGCTGTTCTGGTGTTAATACGGCTTTGAATCGCCTTACAAGATCTGTAGGATTCTAGTGTAGCATTAGTATGATAGCATGTACTCCATAATGGAGTTGTTTATGTTCCCCTGCATGGTAGTCAAATGTGTCCATCAATCAGACATTATTTGTATAGCATATTTCATACACAATAAGTTCAATGCACTTACACGTCAACTTTTTTTTTTTTTTTTTAAGATATCAAATACACATGATAGAATAATAATTAAAGTATTACATCTGTAGAAGTTCAAAGTGTTCCCATGTATCTCAGTCTAAGGTTTAAGGTATACAGTATACTGTACAATATTATGTCAGCGATGGGACTCCCGTTGCCTCCATCTCCCCCCTAGTGAGCGGTGGGGTGGCTGTGTCAGAGATCTCCGGGCCCTTCTCCTCAGCAGACGTGGCAGCAGACTGTGCAGGGGGAGGCCTGCTACGCCAGCCGCTCCTCTGGCTCATCTCTTATGCTCTGATGGGCGTCTGCGCCCTGGTGCTGCTTGTCCTGCTCTTCCTCCTCATCCTGCCCTGCCGCTGCAGAAACCGCCACGGTGAGATCACAGACGAGTCCTCGCTAGTCCGCCACCGCATCAAGTGACTGAGGGGCTGGAGGAACGCTGAGGTCAGCGGGAGTCCCTGCACTGCAGTAAGGGGGAGAGGAGAGGGCTTTGGGTTATACTGACCAATTTGTGTTCTCTGGACATGGAAATATGAGTGTGTCGAGACTGTAGACTACTTGTATTAGCTTGACCAGAGGACATTTTTCTTACATAGCTTAACTGTTACTGGTTTTCCTTGCACTCCAGTTGTATGACAATGGGCAACATGTATTACTGTAAATAGTGATTTACAGGAATAAAACTTGAATGTATTTCAGAGGTTAGACCTCTCCCTGCACATACTGAATGTTCCCTGCTGATTCCACTCTTCCCAAATCATGGTAATGGTGTGCAATCCAAAAGACTTAAAAGAATCACATTGCATTTACTTATCAGACGATTCAACTCAAAATACCAATATCACCTTAGTGCTGTGTCTATAAAAACAATTTATGGCAGTTTCCTTCTTCAGTAGGTAGAAGTAATGCATAATGTGTCCAGTATCTAGCTGTATCGCATCACTTTCTGCAGTCATTTGAATTATTGAAGTACTTAATCTTTGTTGGAGAGTTAGAATGTGTTTTACATTCAAGTTAAGGACAAAGCACTGTCAACAGGGGAAGAAAACACTTGCTCGTGTTACTTTTCACTTGTATAGGAAACTGTCATGAAATGTACTTTACTTTCATTCTTACTTACAATCTACAGCCACAGTATCACCTCAAATGGTAATCAACGGTTTGTGACAATTTGCACTTTGTTTAGCCTGACTTCAGACTTTGCTTTAGCCAACTCCTGTGACTAGCTGTCTACGTTGTCTAAACATGTGTCATAGGATTTGGTTAAGTATATAGTTTTGGAGCCAGGGAACATAGTTTTCAAATAAAGAACAACGGTGTAAAAAGGTTTGACGTCACTCTGAGTGAGAAGAAAATTTACAGTGTGTAATCAAATGTTGTTATTAAATAAATGTTTGTATTAATGATGTGTATTATTACTAACTTCAATATGTATATGATATTTAAATTGATTAGAATGTGATAATATTGTTATACCAAAATCCAACTATTAGGCAGAACACAGAAGATACATTTGTTAGAATGTGAGTAATACTATGCTAAACAATGTATAGACTATTTTTGCAAAACATGCAAAGAATAACTCTTTATGTATTCATATACTCTTATACTTGCCAATGGACAAAAGCTGTTGGACCACTTTTAAGCTGATGACCAAACAAAGAAACTTGCTTTACTGGTTTACTTCATCTTAGGGCTCGGAGTTTGTCCTGGTCAGGTCACATGGTCAGGAATACTCCTGGCCCTAAATTACTGATGTTCTGATGTATTATTTAATGCAAGATGTACTGTATTTTAATGTATGAATCAGTTATACGGTTAAATGGTATGTGATACGAAATGATTTTCAGGTACGCATTTGAATGAAATTTGAATGTTGTCATGAATGTGTTATATTATATGAATGTGCTATATCCGTGCCAACATTTTGATTGTATATGGAATGATTAAATTGACTATATTAAAGATACAGCTCTGAATCCACAAGCAGCAGAAAATACACCCTCTATTTCAAGAGCCTTAAACCTAGATCAACAATCCACCATTCATTTGGCTAGCATGACTAAAGAGTTATATAAGTGGGGTGGAACTTTACAACGTGAATCCAGTTACGTTTCTCGACAATGTTTATTTACAGATCAACTTTTGTACCAACAACTTTCTTTGAGCACCATCTAGTGGTGAAATGTAAAACACATGTTGACTTTCACCTACCACATCCTTTTTATGGAGGGCGGATCATGCCACATTCAAATGCAATACACACATCGGAATGCAATACATGTGTAACACTAAATACAATGCAAAAATACGGCATATTTGTGCCAAAATGAAATCAATGTGTGTATTAAATTTGGTCATGATGAGTGCATTTCATTCGAGTGTGCATTGTATTACATTTCAACATGAGCGCATGTGTATAACATTTGAGTGCAGCTCATTACATTTGGTCATGAGTGCATTTCATTCGAGTGTTGCCACGGTGCTCATTTGCATTGTATTCCGACATCACGGGGCTAATTTGCATTGTATTTCATTCCGACATGAGTTTTTGGCACGGGGGGGGGAGGAGCTGGAAGAGACTATAAAAACTGTAAGATTTGTACAGTTTGCCCTTTCTCCAATTGCTGCACTTGTTGCCTTTTGTGTGTCTACAGCCTTTCCACAGCCTAGCCTTTAGTATCGTTATCATTATATAGTTACAGTATATAGTGTAGTATATAGTATATTATTTATATAATAGCCTAGCCATATTATTATACATTGCTGGGAGAAGTGTGCATAACCAGAGGTATTTCTTTCACAAGTAGTCATATTTCTGTAACTATACTCTAACACCTTACACCAATTACAAGTCTTCAACACCTATTACCCATATTATTGTAATGGTGACCATGGTATGAAGCACTCTGAGGCGTTTGTATATATTTCATGGTAGGCTGGTAGGCATGGTAGGCATGGTAGGTTTCAATGAGCAGCCTACCAATGCAGTATATTTTGATATATGCACCCGTCTTTGTGGTTTACACCATACATATGGTGTATATTTGACCCCCAACAGAATAGAGACACTGGAGGGATGTCTTCATCTGTGTGACAGAGCTCTTCCACTCACTCTTTTGGCACTTGGAGTGTGAAGGACTCTTGTGTCCAGACGATGAGACCCACCTCTTTGCTCTTCAATGGGTGTTCCTGCCCAGGATTCAGATGCACCTGGACTTCTTTGTCCAGGGGTGGAACCACCATGGAATCCACACTGCCCGAAATCAGTCACCCATACAGCTATGGCACAGGTTCTGAAACAGCCCAGGCTCTCCAGATCTACAGCAGATTTCTATACTTTTTTATTAATCCTTTATTTAACCAGGGTAGTCATATTGAGACAGTAGCCTCTTTTTCAAATGAGCCCTGGCCAAGAAAAGCAGCACTTAATTAAAAAAGATGTTGTTATTATTTATTTATACTATAAAAACATACGGTGGCCGACAAGGGCAAACGCGCTGCAAAGACCAAAAGCATTTCCATTAGGAGAATCGCGCTGCATATAGAGAAACGACACAAACTCAACAACACATACACAATCCAAAACAAATGCAACAACGGAAACGTGCTGCAGAAAGCCAAAACAAATACATTAACAGCAAACGCGCTGCAAATACAGAAACGCGCTGCAAATACAGAAACGATACAAAGTCAAAAACACATACAACCCCCGACAACACATGCAACAAGAAAACGCTGCAATTCAGTTCACAACACAACGGAAGTGTTCTCACAACGGAAGTGTTCTCACAACGGAAGTGTTCTGGGGGGGAAGGATAAGTCGAACGGACCGGAGACGTGTTTGAACCGTGAGATTTGATCGTCAAGCCAAGGAGAGCCAAGGCGGCATAAAAAAGGTAACATTATAGTGATTATGTTCTTTTTTTTACATTAAGGCTTTAATATTGTGCCATTCTTCTTTCGTTCTTTTTGTTCATCATTTTGTTGGCTAGTTTGCTAGCCACTTTCTAACCGTCTTGAATGAATGTGTACGTTAAAATCCGTGGCTACACACTGAACTGCTGCAGAAGTTTAGCTAACGTTAGCTAGCTAGCTAATGAACGTCACACCTCCCAACCAGACTGAGTTAACTTAGAACAAGACCTCATTACAACTAACTTATTATATTATAAAAGAGCAACAGATTCGCTTTGCTAGGGATCCTGCTGGTGACTTTGACCTCTATCAGAGCTTGCTAGCGACATTTTTTTTTTACCAAATCTTGTATCTTGTATTAACTCGCAACTACTAAGGTAACGTTACGTTCAGAGAGACACAAGTGTCTGTCTTTTGATTGCATTAACGTTCGTTTTCTCCCCTCTATCATCTCCACATTTGATAGGATGCTTAGCGAGGGCGACATTGGAAAAGAGGAAGGTGGAGAGAGGTGAAACGGAGAAGGTAATCTGAAATCTGAACTCTGACACAGTTTATGTATTGGTAACAATGGCACGACAATCTACTGGTTTATTTAAGAACTAGAACGGCAGTCGGAGAGTGCAGACCTCCGCCAAGGTCCAGTCTGCTATGCACATATCAGATTTGGCACCGAAAACATAACCTCCTTGGCGGAAGTAAGTTAGGAGGTGGTTAGGGTATAGCAGTTTTAGGAGGGGACCGTTTTTGTCCTCTAAGGAGCTGAGTGTAACTTTTTTTAAAGGGTGCACAAGAATTCATTAGGAAAAAAAAATCTCTGATATAACCTCCAACCTTGCAAACTCTTTTTTTCACAGATGTATTGTCCATTTTGTGCATCCGCTGTGACTGCTTCCCCAGGCTTTTGTTCTGTGTGTGGCGGAAACATCACATTTCTAAAAGATGTGGGAAACGTCCCTGCGGAGATGACGACCACCAGTGCACATCCTAATGCACAGCCTAGCACCAGTGCACATCCTAATGCACAGCCTAGCACTAGTGCAGGTAAATAAGTCATTAGAAGACTTGGTTTATAAGTTCCAATCGTGTTCCTGTATTCAAATACATGATCTCTGCACTATGTTGCTTGGCTAGTTCAATAACTAGCATATTAAATGTGTTCTAAAATGCCCTGCATGAAAAATTAATGCTGAGACTCCTTATGAGCTTAATAAGGAAGGAGTCGCCTAATTAATGTCTCATTCCTATTATTTGTAGCAGGAAGCTCAGGTGTAGAGTCCTTTATGAAATTTAGGGCAATAAAAGAGAGGGAGAGAAAGACATTCTTTTCAAAGACACGTCAGAACTCTAAGAAGGAACAGAAACAGAAAACAGTAAAGGTATGCTCTTTAACATTGTTTTTATTAGTATAAATAAATATGTTGCTCACAGTGCAGACTCACACACTGTCAAAAGACAGATTGTATCAATTTGTTTACTTTTATTAATTTCTATTTTCTTCTCTTTCTGTAGATATTTGTTGGCATTATGAGGACAGGTGACTTCCTTAAACCTGTGAGAGGGAAGTCACTTCCCCTTGATGTTCAACCACAATGGTCATCTGACCAACTGTTGGATGCTGCTTTAAAGAAGCTGAAAGATTTTAACCAGGACATGAAAGATGTTGCCTATGTCTTGCTGTACCCCGATGTTCAGGAAGTTCGAAACATTCCAGGAACAGACACCGCTTTCACAGTGGAGAAATACAAGGAGGCCGTTGGAAAGGCCTACCAAAGAATAACACTGTACATTTGCCCTGTTGAACAATTCACAAACAGTTGTAAGTGCAAGTTTCCACCTTGTTTTAAGCTCCACTCTGTAAAACTGAGGCAATGAGTGAAATTCATCTTTATACCCACATCAATTATGCCAATTATTATTTTTCAAAGGTTACAGTGGACAGTCTTCAAGTGAAGATGATGACGGTGTGGTTCAAATGGTTAATTTGGCATCTGGAGACAGTCCACTTTCAGACACCGTGGTCAGTTTGCATCATGGCATTTCTCCTTAAATGAAGTGAATTGACAATATTTTGATAATATTTTCATTTGATCTAATCTGTCATCTGTGTATTGTATGCAGGTGTGGGACGGTCCAAATGAAGTGAGCACTCCAAATGAAGTGAGCACTCCAAATGAAGTGAGCACTCCAAGAATGGAGAACATTTTGCAAGGGTAAAACACAGCACAGTCAACATGAACTTTTCTTGCACAAGCAGCACAATACAGTACAGCAGTTTAAATTGTTGTTGTTTTCCAGACCTGCCAGACGCTTACAGACAGCATCTCATCAAGTAAGAAAATCCATATCCTCTAGTGTTGAATGTGTGAACCTGAAATTATGAAATGCCTGTAAATAATTTCATTAATTCACCAAGCCAAACTACATGTAATGTGTGCTGTTTTAGTTACTAAGCCAATAACACTGTCATTAAATTAACTGCTAATTTTTGGGGTAAAACTATATGGAGGACAAACCGCAGTCCAGGAACAAGACAAATGTGCCCGGGGTCAGAACAACTTCTACAGGTAAGCTGTGTTGACAGATGCAACCTTTACACATTTGCTAGTTTACTCAGAATTGTGTGGATTTTCAATTTATTTCTTGCATCTTTGTCAAATGTTTACGGGCAGTGTGCACCAATATGCCAAATGTGCTGGTATTGTATGTTTTAAACCTAATGTTTTTCAAAGAAACCAGACGAGGTTTGACATCTGAATTTAAGCCGTAGGTATTTTAAAGTGTTTACTCAACCCTCCTCTCACTACAGCAACTACACAAATGTGTATGCACCGATACTTGTTGACAGCGAGTCTGAGCCAGAAGAAGACAAGGAGCACACTGCAAAGAAGGAGCACACTGCAGAGGAACGGTATGAATTACTAATAATTAATAACTTGTGTTATTTGTGGCTTTATTATTTGAAATCATAGTACACCACATCTTCTTTTACAGCACAGAGGACTTGACTGCTGCAGACGTTGTTTCAGAACTCTCAGCAAAGATGAGCAGCACGGCTGCTGTTTGGTCGTAGGTACGCACATAGGCTACTATGACTAGGCTACTTTGTATCTTTTACTACTATCTGTATGTTTCCATTTATTGTGTTCTTTGATAATAGAAATGTGATAGTTTGATACCGACTATTGATGTAACCTGAACATTCTATTTATGGGCAGCGGAGTGATATAAATATATATATACTTAAAAAGTCCCAGTGCTGTTAAACTGAATATCAGCACTCATGGAATGCCTCTTGACCAATCAAATTAGTTGGTCGGAACTAACTGTTGTATAATGTTGGTTAATGTGGTACTAATTGAACAAAAATGATCAACAGCTGCAAGAGATGATGAGTACTTTCACACTGGAAGGATGATTGCAACCTCGATAGTTCATGGTGGTCCAGGTCCTCGCTTCCTGTCCAAGATGCTCTACGAGCACCTCACTGGAACAAACACCGACACTGTAGCCATGGTTGAAGATGTAACAGACGACACCATGAGAGCTTCCCTGCTTGAGGTAGGTTGGTACTGTATATTAACAAAGCTCATTTAGTCACTTTCTCTTTATGTTTATGATGATTGTTGTCTACCCTAAATATGCAACGCAGCTACGCTGGACGAACTAGTTGTACTAGTTGACAGACATTCCAGCATGTTGCAGACTACTGGTTGCTTTCAGTACCCTGTTTGTGTGGGTGACAAAAAGAAGATCATCCAGGATTTCATGCAGTGGTACATAATATATCGCAACCATTTCGCAATTCAAAGGTAAGGTGACAGTTATTTTGGCAGAATGTACATTTTGACAAATTTGACATTGATGTATGATTGGTGGGACTGCTTGAAGATGCTGCTGTTAGCATGTTAGGCGATGATTGCTCTTAATGTTTTGTAGATTCAACCATGGACTTGCAACACTAGATGTAATTCATGCTTTGGAACAGCATGCATCTGTATTCGGGGTCTTTATGTGCTCAAGTGCTCAACATCTAACAGCTGAAACATTGGAGGACATCTTTGAGGTTCAGCTCAGTGAAGCAGGGTGCACAAGGCGACAGGAAGAAACCTGTGTACTCGGATTCTGGAGAGACTATCTTCTTGACACAGAAGGTTTATTTTAATTATCTCATCATAAACACACTCCCTACCCTGCAGAAGACCTGAACAGTCCCCAGATATTTTAATTATGTCATCTTGATATCATCTTCTATTGCTGGCAGTTCCATTGAAATATTATATTTTACAACTAAACTAAATCTGCTTTTTTCAGAGAAACAAACAGGAATCTTCCTCCAGGACATCCTCATGTTCGCCACAGGACTCGACGCACTGCCTCCCTCTGGGATCCAGCCACCACCCAAACTGCTTTTTCTGCGGACATCACGCTTCCCAATGAGCAGAACCTGCGCCAACACAATAGAGATACCGATGGCCATGAATTACAATGAGTTTCAGAACAACATGGACTTTGGGATACAAAATTCCCCAGGGTTTGGACTACAGTAAACTAAACTGGCGTAACTAGATTTCAGTAGTTAAAGGGTTAACTTTGTTCTTTGAAATGTGTACTCACATATCATGACATATCAGCCATGTTCTTCAGTCTGATATAGTTCTGTACACCAGACTGCCAGGCCTGCATCAGACCAAGCCTTCTCTGCAGGTTCTCAAAGTGTCCCTGGAGATGCTGATCTCCACATGGACTGTAGGTAGACTCCGAAACAAACTGGCCCAGTTCGTGTGGTGGGACTTTGAACCCACAGTCAGTTCCGCCAAACCTGTGGGTAACAGTTAACTGGCACACTAACTGTACTGTTTTCATTAAAACATTTTGTTATAAATGTATCATTGTATCAAATAATCATTTTTTAGAGAAAAGTATTTCAATTGAAAGCTACTCAACAGGCAACTACAGTTGATTGCATTTTAAACAATTAGAAGTACATGTGAATTGTGAATGTAGAAGTACAAGAATGAAAAAATAATTTTAATTGATAGAACCAAACCTGTGAGGCAGGTTGTACATGACATCTGGTTTCCCAGATGGACAACGAGACTGGTGAACAGGTCTGATGGTGTGTGTGTTCCACTTTTCCCTGCATTCATCAAGGTCCCGCTGTAGCACACCCATGAACACAAACCGCACTAGGCATGTGTGCTCATGACTGCAACTGAACAAATCTCTCTCCCTCAGGTCATTCATGAGGTCCATCCAGAATTGAGATCTGAAAAAACACTCAAATTAGAGATGTAGTTTGTTGTAGGTGATGCATTTCCATGTAATGGATTTAGAATTAGCATAATGATCATCAAACAACAGAAAACCTGCAGTGCCACAAAAGGTATTTACTAAATAGAAGGGGTCCCTCTGTGTTTTAAGGTGTTTCTGATCAGTTCAGTGGAATGGAAATCAATGCTCCAACAACTAGATGTACCACCAAGTAATCAGAACGAATGAAATTCCATGGGTATTTTAAGATATACTGTGTTCCCTACTAGGGGTGTAAGAAATATTTAAAAGTTGAGGACACCTCTGTTTGCGGAAGTATGACCACCAGCTTTCGATTCGTTGGTTTGCTGTTGAGGAGCCATACTGGCAGCCCCAGCAAAGTCATCGGTGTGTGAAGATCTTAAGGCACACTGGATTGCCGCCATTGTGCCGTTTTCAGTGCCACAGTCCGTGCGAAGCCGCATTGGTATGACCCCACATTCTGAGACATAATGCAGGTAGTATTGAGCAATGACCCCAGGGTCATTGTTGCTTGCTCCACACACCAACCACAGCACTTTGCGGGAGTAGCCATCTATACAGCCACTAATGGCCAAACCGTATGGTTTTAATTTATCATAGCCATCCACATGCCAGACATGGTTTGTTCCATAGGAGCTGTAAACTCTCCTTACAAATTTTTGTCTTGCACGAAGTTGAACTCCTGACGGATCAAGCTCTCTCATCAAAGCCATGACTTTATCCCTACTCACTGTCAGAGAGTACTTCTGACGCAATGTCTGCCACATCGAACGGTAACCATAATGCTGGCCTGGTCCCTTCAGCTCTTCTTGTATGGCAGAACATACAGTAGCAACAGGAGAGTAATTTCTTTGCCTGCACAAAGAGAAACTTCTCAATTTGCTCTTCAGAGAGCGAAGGCTCATTTTAACATTGTGAGTCGTTGCCAGGAAATCCAAAATGTCATCGTAGCTGTAGCCATCATGGAAGTACTTTCGAATCAGATCCTCTTCTGTGGGGCTGTCTGATGCTGAGCCTGATAAACAAAAAGAAAGAAAAATATAATAAAGACAACATTTTCTGCTAGGACAAGCTGCAGCACATCATCTGATCTGCCTTCTCTTCAGGACTTAACTTATACGCCTTGAGTACCAGGTGAAGTGCAGGAAAGATTATGGCAGACCCCTCTGACCCTGAACACCATTTGTTTGAACCCCTTCCTTGCTAGTAAGAGGTTGAGGTCTATCAAGACCAAAAGTTCAGGCCATAAGACCTGTTTCTACCCCATGGCAGTGGGACTCAAAAACACTCCCTATACCCAACTGTTTAATCATATGCATCGAGAAATTGTATACAATTATTATATAACTTACATTTCTAATAAATTAGTCTACAATCTAATCATGACCTCAATCTTACATTCAGGAAAGTAGGCTTCCATACTGAAAACTATTGCATTAGTATTCCCAAAGGTGTGTTGTACCCCATATTTTGCAAACAAACTCAAATACAATCATCATGTCTACTCACTGTTGCCTTCAGGTGCTGCCAAAAACTGTACATTTTTGCCACATGAGCCACAGAAGACTTGAACAGTCCCCAGATCTTGGCCACAGAAAGGACAAAACATGGCAGCCTGGAAGACAGGCATTGATATGGTTTATTATTTAATATTAACACAATTATAGTATTAACATTAATACTAACACAATTATAGTATGGAACCCCAGCCAGGCTGATAACCCTCCGTCGCGGGAGGGGAGAGTGCATCAGTCGGCTGTGATCCTTGACAGAACCAGCCTACGTTATGTCTGAATCCCTCCACTGCACAAGCTTCTACGAACCCTTCGTAGGGTGTAGGGCATAGAATGAGCCCTTCGGTTTGAAATACAGCACATGTTATCTGCAGACATAAATAAGAAATATAATATGTACCTTTTATGTCGCCTCTTCACTCCACAACCTCTTCAGAACTGCTCTTCGGAACTTCTTCAAAAACACGTCTCCGGTCCGTTCCACTTATCGTTCCCCCCCAGAACACTTCCGTTGTGAGAACACTTCCGTTGTGAGAGCACTTCCGTTGTGTTGTGAACTGAATTGCAGCGTTTTCTTGTTGCATGTGTTGTCGGGGGTTGTATGTGTTTTTGACTTTGTATCGTTTCTGTATTTGCAGCGCGTTTCTGTATTTGCAGCGCGTTTGCTGTTAATGTATTTGTTTTGGCTTTCTGCAGCACGTTTCTGTTGTTGCATTTGTTTTGGATTGTGTATGTGTTGTTGAGTTTGTGTCGTTTCTCTATATGCAGCGCGATTCTCCTAATGGAAATGCTTTTGGTCTTTGCAGCGCGTTTGCCCTTGTCGGCCACTGTAAAAACATACAATATACAACATAAAATAACAACAAACAAGCAACAGAAACAGTGAGCGGATACACTGATTTTATATACCGTATTTTCCGGACTATAAGTCACACCTTTTTTCATAGTTTGGCTGGTCCTGCGACTTATAGTCAGGTGCGAGTAATAAACCCCTCAAAAAAAGTTTGGAAGTTCGGAAACGTTATTTCGGTCGATTATTCCTCCCCTTTAATAATACCAATTGGTATTGTATCTTATATCGTTGGAAAGCCTGATTAGTCACCTTTACAACGAGGTACAGCTTGTAAGGATCATGCATTCGTGGAATGAGCAACACAGCTAAACGTGTGGGTAGCGGCCCAAATATATTTGCCAAAATCCCCTACATTCTTCTGCTGGTATTCACTCTCGTTTTGAGTTGCTTGGTGGATTAGATGATTGCACTCTCCCACAGTAATAAGGAAAAAACAACACATATTGGGCATTTTTACACTTTATTCATTTGACACTGTCAGGGACCTCAGTAGCGTGTGGAAGATCCATACGCAGTCACAACAGCTTCTCACCTCCTCCTCATGCTGGTCATTCCTCAACCAGGATTTGCCGCAAGTCAGCCAACATGGTTGCGTTGGTCACTCTGGGACAAACAGCACGCCCAAGCTGATCCCACAAGTCTTCAATTGGGTTGAGGTCTGGATTCACGGCAGGCCATTCCATCCTCTCCACTCTGGAGGTACTCTGTGATGATCCTGGCTCTGTGGGGGCGAGCGTTGTTATCCTGGAGGATGGAGTTAGGTCCCAGATTCTGGAGATATGGGATCGCCACTGGCCCCAGAATATCATTCCTGTCAATTAGGTGCCATTCAGGAGCCAATCACACACCTACCAGCACTTGAAGCTCAAAACGAGAGTGAATACCAACAGAAGAATATTGTAGGGGATTTTGGCACATTTTTTTGGGCCGCTACCCACACGTTTAGCTGTGTAACTCATTCCACAAATGCATGATCCTTACAAGTTGTAAAGGTGACTAATCAGGCTTTCCAACGATATCAAATACAATACCAATTGGTATTATTAAAGGGGAGGAAGAATCGACTGAAATAATGTTTCCAAACTTTTTTTGAGGGGTTTATATCAAAATATATAATGTCATACTGACTGACATGAACCAAGGAGTAAACATTACCGTCTACAGCCGCGAGAGGACGCTCTGGGCTTGACAACTATATGCTGCTCCTGTACCACTGAAGAAATGAACTGAAACATTAACTGGGGCTTGGTGAACTTGTTTACCGGTAATTTGCTTGTTGGACTCGCTAGCTTGTTATGTTAATTTAGCCTATTCAGCCTCCCAGGTATGTTCTTTATGCTATTGTGTAGCTGAATAACTGTTAACGTGTTACGTTAACATACCGGACACCTATTCAGCCTGTTGTTCTGTGTGCTATTGTGTAGTTGAATAACTTGCCTTTCCAGATTAAATGTATGTTCTTGGTCTTGGATTTTGTGAAATACATTTCTAAATAAATGCGATTTAGGCCCAATCCCGATTCTCTTTTCTACCACTTCGGCTCGTTTTGGAGTCACTCGCTTTGTAGCCAAGGCCTCCGAACAGAGCCACAAGCCGTAGTGGTTCCCCTAAGAAATGGGACAACCCTTCACGACTGATACGTCATCCGTAGTATCGTAGAAAAGCATTGACGCTCGCGATTCATTCACAACTTGAATGAACTTGAACTCTATCAATCGATCAAACAACTCATCAAATAAAAAAGAACAATGCTTCATTATCAGACCATGACAGAATAAGCTCTAACCTGTATGAAACCTGTGCTCCTATGCTGCCGGTCTGCACTGATATAGGACAACAGTGCAAACAACTTCGCGGCTGAACTTTAGTTACATTTACGGCGTCATATGCCATCAAAGGGAAACATGGAAAAATACAAAAAATAAAAATAATTTATTTCTAAATAAACATGATTGTACATCTCTGAAATGTAAATCGCGCACCGATGTATTTCTATGGGGAAGGCTGTGCTTGACACTTCCATGGGCATGACGTCGGGGTAGCGGAACACAGTGACTGTCAGCCTCGCAAATATGAGTGCTCCGGTGTCCTGCCCGCTGTCCCGAGCGCGCTGGACTGTGGAACTTTCTATGTTAAGCATAGGCTCAAAACTCAAACTTTCACACTAAAAGAATGTTGGAGAGACACCAAGAGAATGTTCTTTTTTTTCACAACTGCCAAAGCACATTTTTAGAAACCTTACAGTATCGGTTCTCAGAATATATCACTGTAGAGTATTGGGCATTCATAGATTTGTGTGTTTCATATGAACAGTATGTAAATCTACAGAAAATACAGTATCTATGTTGTTGGAAAATATCCTTTTACAGTATGTATATGTTCTTCATGAATGTTTTACTGTAATGCTTGGCTAATTTTACTATATAACTAAAAGACATTACAGTACAGTAATTCGAACTTGATCTTACGTGTGGACAATCGACTTCTTTCTAAAGGGATCTCTTGACCATTCTGAAGTATGCATTCACCCACAGGGGTGGGTGAGAGTTACAGTCATTGAAATAGTATAACTTCCTTCAATGTTACGGTACATGTGGGAATACGGTAGATGTGGGAAAACTAGGGTTAGGGTAAGGTGCTAGGGTGACTTGGTACATGCTGGCATGTCTAACCCTAACCGTAACCTTAACCCTTACCCTAATCCTAACCCTAACCTTACTGTAACCCTAGCACCCTAGCACCTAACCCTAACCCTAGTTTTCCCACATGTATGATAGTCATGCATAAAAATAAATCTGCGCTCCCTGTCTAACGTTATATCTAAACGTTACATATTTTAAGGCTGATTTTGCATGATAGTCATGCATTTTTAGATATCTATTTCCCCCCTTTAAATGGCATATGATGTCGGAAATGTTACTAAAGTTCAGCCGCGAAGTTGTTGCACTGTTGTCTTATCGAGTTTCAAATAAAGGTTTGAAAAATGTACCGTATTCCCACATGTACCGTAACATGTACACTACTGTACTGTATCACAACTCAATGCAAACACTACAGAGGATCCATTACACACAACAATACTCACTGAAAACAATGTTCAGGGTGTGATGTTTTTTTATTTATTTATGGAACTATACCACGCACACACACACACACACACACACACACACACACACACACCACAATCATTTGCAACAAGTGTCTTACATTTTGAGTCGTTATGTTTAATGAATGAAGCCAGGTGTGTTCATTGTGTTCAAATGTTGCTGACTGTGGCAAGCATTTTGCATCACATGAGCTTTAATTTGAGAATTTGAGCAGAGTTTTTTGCAACTTGTGTTTTAGCAAGACAAAATGTGTTTAGATTTATGAGAAAAGGAGGATTGTGTTTTGTGAATTGTGTCTTCATGTGAAATGTGTTTATGGTTTTGGCAAATGGGAGCTAGTTTTATTTGTGTCTCTTCTCTTCTTCCTCTTCAGATAAGAAGATATCCATCCACCCGTTCTTTTCTGGACGTTTCTGTCCATTGGTACCCAACTGTTTATGTTCGACCCTCACCTCTCCTCTCATAGAGCATCTTGTATGTCTCCGAATACAGGGTCTGTAGCAATCTTCGCTTGACGGTCGATAAAAGTCACAATATCAGTGAACATAGCTCTTCGGCGATGCTTTTCCTGGATGTCACATGCCACTGTTCGCCACTTGTCCCTCAATTTGTAGGGCAACTTCTTGATCACAGTGAGCATATTCGCAGGTGTGTTCAAGTCACATAGATTATACACATCCTTCATGGCCTTGCAACATCCACGCAAGAACAGGCCGTATGATTGTAAAGCCTTCCCATCCTCCGACTTAATTGATGGCCATGAAAATATTTTGTCCATGTAGGCGGATGCTAGAACATGATTATTTCCAAAGTGTTCATGGAGTAAAGCCTTTGCTATATAGTGTATCCAGTGCCATCAGTCATGTGTTGGCAGCTTCTGACTAGCTGTTTTGGCTGCCCCCTGGTGTATTGCTCCAGGTAATACAGGCAATCAACAGCATTGTCGGTCCTCCCCTCTATGGTCTGTTCAAATGACTGCATAAAAACATGGTATTGCAGAGGGTCGCCATCGAATATTTGGATGTCTCTTTTAGGCAGTGAAGCAAGACATTGTTGATGCACCAACATTGAAGTTATTTCGTTTTGTTTTTCCATTATAGACATCATGTTGTTCTGTTCACTGCTGCTGTTCCTGGAAAAAGGTTGTACATCTCTGTGAGGAGACAATGGAGGCGCTGCAGCCTTTGAGACCGTGCTCCGTGTCTTTGTGAGCGCTGAAGGCCCCTGGTGGAGATATTTGGCTCCATCAGATTGCCTTTGCTTTGGGCTTGAGCCTCCAAGGTGTTGATTTATATTTCCAGGTTGTCCTCTTCCATCCTTTCCATCTTTATGTTGCGTAAAAGTATCTGCATTAATGTTGAGGCCCTTTTCAAAGTAAGATTCCATGCCATCCAATTTCCGAGAAACAGCACTCCGCACGCTTGACCTAGAGGCTCTTAAAACATTCACCTTTGCCACGGATGCGGCTATGTCTGCTTCAAGCTGAAGTTGTTCCTTTCGTTTTCTTATTTGCTCCTCCTGTTCTTCAAGGACGTGCTTTTTCTTGAGCAACTTTTGCCGAGCAAGTAAAGCAGCTACTTCAGCCTCGGCTCTGAGACGTGCAGATGCAGTTGAGGAAACATTAGATCTTGAACGGTGGTTCCTGCTGCTTTGATTTGATACGCTGTCCCATGGTGCAATTTCATCCTGGGTGTCATGTCATTATTCCATTTTGAATTGGAAACCCTATGGTTACCCTAACCCTAACCCTAACCCTAACCTTAACCCTAACCCTAAATGTGGCCTAACTAATTAATGCAAGTGCAATTCAAAATGGAATAATCCCGAGAGAAGCCCCGACAGGCGCACATAACAGGCGCACCCCTGCGCTATCAGAACGAGCTACCCCAATGTCACGTCGGAATTCGACGTTTGGATGCAAATGTCACGTCGGAATTCGACATTTGGATGCAATCTCACGTCAGAATTCGACGTTTGTCCATAAACGTCGAATTCTGACGTCTGCCGTGTGAGACCAGGTTGCTCTAATTATTTAAAATACAAATAAATAAATAGACAAGAATGTGTTGTGTAACAACTCCCCCAAGATTCCCCTCCACCACAGAGAGACTAAACTGTCCTTCTGAAAGAGACTACACTGACATCCTCCATCCCAGACAGACTACAATGACCACCATCACAGTGTGACATGGGAGAGTTACTCCATATGAGAGTGGAGAAACCTATTCTTCAGGTAGCATGTGTTCCTGATGTTGTGGACTACTCTTTTATCAACAATTTCACAGTATTGCCCATTGGTGGCAGTTGACTTCATACCTATCCCAACAAGTTGGCGTGGTTCCCAAAAACATTTATGATGTAGGAACAGGAGAGTGTCAGTTTGTGCTTGACTTACTAAAGGAAACACGGGGGTAAAGGTGTCCTGGACAACCACTCCCTCCTCCACCATCAAATTCACTTTATCAACACAGTCCCAAAAATTTACAACTGCGTTGTTCATCCGCGATGCAGATCTCACACTGTCATGCCCGACAATAGCTCCGACGGCTAAACTACACTCTTCCACGGTGCAGCTTGGTCCCGGAGAGAGCTTTATAGCGTGTCTACGCGTCAGGCGTTCAAACCCCATCGCCCCAGGCGGCATGCCGACCAGAAGAACTGGTGGCTGCTACGCGCTCCAAAAACACACCAAAACTAAACTAACAACACTAAACAAACGACAAACAAAACGTACATATATAATAGACACACAGATAGAAGACAGAAATAACTTTCAGAAAGTTTTAACTCACGCAAACCGCTCAGTCAAAACCGCCTCGCTCGCTCAAACACTCCCGACACACACGCATGCGCACACAGAGAGAGACAGAGAGAGAGCGAGAGAGAGGGAGAGAGGGAGAGCAGAAGAGGGAGAGACAGAGATAGAGAGAGAGAGAGAGAGCGAGAGAGAGAGAGAGACAGAGAGACAGAGAGAGAGACAGAGAGAGAGAGAGACAGAGAGAGAGCGAGAGAGAGAGAGAGAGAGAGAGAGAGAGAGAGAGAGAGAGAGAGAGAGAGAGAGAGAGAGAGAGAGAGGATTGATTGATTGATTGAAAACTTTATTAGAAGATTTGCAGAAGTAGGTACATGAAAGTACATATTACATACAAGGTCAACTAACAGGATAAAAACCCAAGAAAGCCACTGGCTTATTTCAATTGGGGTCCTTGATACTCAATTAATCGTTACATGTAAGACAGACAAAAAACTAGTACTATCTACAAGATAATACAGACAAATAACTAGTACTATCTACTAGATAAACATACATCCAACATGGGAAGAACAATACAACAAAACATAAGGTATGTACAGCGGGTAGGACAGGTGGGGACATACACCACAGGTGGGGGCGGGGGACAAAACACAAAGTATGTACAGTGGGTAGTTCGGGCAGGGGGACAGACATATAATATGTACAATGGGTAGTTCGGGCGGGGGGACAAAACAACAAGTATGTACAGTGTGTGGTCATGGTGGGGGGGGGGGGGGGTACAAAAACACCAGTAGATTTAGGCGGGGGGGAGGGGGGGGGGGGCGACATAATATCATTGCGTTTGCTCAGAGTGTAGACCAGGTAGGGGGGTGAGGATTGGGGGATGGGGGGGGTTGTCCATTGTTCCACGGTTTCGGTAGAGAGTCTCCGGGTGGTGGGGGAGGGGGGGTCGTCGCCGGGTGGGGTCTCCAGTACTGTCTCCAGTATAGATACGAGCTTTGCCTGATTTCAGTCTTTTGAGATCTAAACCCAAATCCTGCGCTATGTTACCGACTAAAGAGCCTTTCGCCATTTCCTCGGGAATGGAGTAACTGACCTGCCCGTGCACTGAACTGAGAGAGAGGACCGAGATGAACAACAGTACTTGCCGTGTCATTGTTCTGCCCGACATTTTCTCTGCGATGTCAAACAACAAAGACGCTATAATCCGTATATCAGTCGTTAATATCCTTTCAGTTTGCAGACAGAACAAAACACCAATGAAACATTAGTTTACAATCCACAACCCGAACAAAAAAATGTCCAGCTCCAAGTATCCATGCAGTGTTCTCGGTAACCCGGACTGTGCGATCTGCGTGCGTCTCTTTCTCTGTCTGTGGTAATCCCGACTCGAGACGCCGGGAGAGCAGAAGAGGGAGAGACAGAGAGAGAGAGAGAGAGAGAGAGAGAGAGAGAGAGAGAGAGAGAGAGAGAGAGAGAGAGAGAGAGAGAGAGAGAGAGAGAGAGCAGTGGCGTACCGCAAAATCCCGAGGCCCCTCCGCAAGGTGGCGGCGGGGGCCCTTTCGCAACGGAGATTTTTAAAAACGTGCGTTTTTTAGAGTCCGATGCGTTATTGACGTTGCGAAATTTCGCAATATGCACTCTACATTCTAAATGCTTGACTTAGCAAAAGGTATACAAACAAGTGAGAGCAATAGCCTATAACTAAAACCAAATGGTAGACTACATCAGTAGAATGTATTATAAGTAGAAAAGTACAAGCTTTATTTCTTTTAACAAAGTGTGGTGTGCACATTAGTGCGATATCTGTAAACATACAATCTGTAGACTCTCCGCTAAGGGTTGCCAGATAGGATTGAGAATTTCCAACCTAACCAATCTAAAAACGGCTAAATCCACCAAAAACCAGCCAATCTGGCAACCCTGTCTCCGCTGCATCAGAGTCTACTTGTTGCGCAAAATAGGCCAGGGTTTTGTCAAATCTTTTGTTGGACATCTCGTTTCTTAAGTCCTGGTATATTGTGGCATTTCTTTACTGTTTGCCATCTGGAATACCCAGGGAGACGCAGACAGCAGAAGTAGAATAGAATAGTAGAATAGAAAAAGAAACCGCTATAACCAGCTGAATGATGTACCTGTATGATGCACTGGCAGTCTGTGACAGTGTGTGCACCAGCCCGGACCCTGCCCTTCTGCCTGAGTTTGAGTATGATGCTGCCCAAATGAATGTTATTGTTTAGTGATGCTGCCCAAATAAATGTTATTGTTTAGTGCCGTACGCTTTCGTGGTATTATATTGTGTGAATTATCATCTGTATGTTGTTTTCTTTCACTCGACTAACCGCCGAGATAATACTTGAGACATGTACTTCCGTAAGCATTAATCCAACTGTCCTGCAGTTCTAATTTGACGATGTGTCCCAGTCTATACCATGGCGGAGTGGTCAATAACAACTCTCAAAAGGCTTTTGACGGACGCGGAAAACGCAGAAAATCGAACCTGTTCTTTTTTTGGGACGGACGAATATTACGGATTCGGTGTGCAAGCGTGATTGACACAACATGAGTTCTAATTTATTTTTTTAACGGACGTAAAAAACGCACGTGAAAAACGCATTGGTGTGCAAGGGCCAGAAGCTGCATTGGGTAAAAGAAAAGATGACATTTTTCGAAGTTTCGCAGAATTTTGTTCCTTTTTATAGGAAAGTTCCCGTTTTTGCGCACCGCTGAGGTATTTTCGCTTGCTCATTTTCGTGTGACGTCAAAGTCATGTTGCTATTGGATACGGGTAACTATGTTTATATATTTTTTTTAAATAAAAAAATAAATGTTTGTATCCGATGTTAGGGCCCCCCCCCCCCCCCCATGGCCCATGGGCCCCCCCCCGCGGTGCGTCGCTTGCGGGCCCGTCCGCTACGCCACTGTAGGCGAGTCAATATATGGTTTAACCCCCCAAAAAATGATACAAAAGGTTTTTCAATGGATTCTGGTAGTATTGGGCGTGCTAAATAACATACTAAAAGTCGACCAAAATCGACCCCTCCGAAAGCCGTCATTTCCAAGATGGCGTCCCAGATGGCGCCGGGGCGATTAAAATGGCTATATCTCAAATTAAGAAAATGGTGCAAAGGATTTCTCAACTGATTCTGGTACCTCTGGGCATGCTCACTAACATACTAAAAATCTAGGAAAATACACCATCCAGAAAGGCTTCATTTTCAAGATGGCGTCCAAAATTGCGGCCGGCCAAGCTTAAAATGGCTATATATATGTCAATAGAAAAATTATATAAATGATTTTGTCATTTGATTCTGGTACCCCAAGTACCCCTAGACATACTTAGGAACACACTAAAGTTTTAGGGAAATACACCTTCCGAAGAGGCTTAATTTTCAAAATGGTGTCCAAAATTACGACTGGGAGCTTAGAATGCCTGTATCTCAAATGGGAAAAAATGTCTAAAGGATTTATAAACTGATTCTGGCACCTCTATACATTAATAACGAGCAAAATATCTAGCTAAATATATCTGCTAGGAATACATCATTTGCATCATCAAAAAGGCTGCCTGTAGCTTATTTTGGCTAAAATTAAAATTGGTTATTATATTCAACCTAGAAAGCTGGCTTTGGTGTTGAACACAAAATAAATGACCCACTTATTGTGGTCTTTAGGCCTACTCATCATCATCTTCAGGATCCTCTGGGAGAAACTTGTTATGTGGATTGTCACATTCATGAAGTTGACATGGTCCACAGACAGTACAAGGTAGTCCATATTTTCTGCATGAGCAGCGAAGTGTCTTGCAGGCAGTGGTACAGATACAATGAATGCCCTTCAAGAGACTGTCTGGAGCAGCATTCATTGTTGACATGAGTGGGACAAATCTATTGTCCTGCAGGTTCCAGCCCCAGTCTAGAGCATCTATACCATCATCTGTTCCCATCCAGACCATGACCTGGTAGTATGCTCTACGACAGTGGAATTTGGTAGCAGATTCAGTTGGTGGTAGACGTTCAGGCGTTACCGTTGATGAAGCTGAGACAACCTTCTTGCTGAAAATGTTATATCTCATTTTTGCAAGCGAATCTGTGCACTTTCCACCAAAAAAGACAGCCATTGCTTGGCACCCAAGGTCATCGATCACATCTGTTGTCTGGTTTGGTACAGTGAATGCATTGGCACAAGCCTGAAGGACAGGATCCCCTTTTACAAGTTTTTGGAATGCTGTCTTTTTGCCAACTCCGAAGATCCGGGAAGTTGTGTCACAGCCAGTCACAGCATGGATGAACAGCAACTGAGAACACACATCCTGTCCGAGTACTTCTTTCAAATGGTTTATGGCGTACACTTTAAAACTGCCATCAGCTTTCGACTTGTCTGATCTGAAATAAAGGCCCTTGCTATCTCTCTGTGCATAGTAAAGAACGTAAAGTAAGACGAGGAGATCAGTATCTTCTCCAATCAGCGTCGTGGTGTGAAGAAGAGATGATCCCACTGCGGCCCTTACTATGTCTACATCAGCATCTCCAAGTGAATTGACCACAGTGCAATCCCGTTCTTTCAGTTCATCACTTATCATGTGGATCAGTTTCTGTTTATTCAGATCTCTTGACAGGAACTCCTCCTTCTTACCTGAGAACTCTGTCTCAGCAGTGAAGTTGACAATGGGATGAATATTGTTTCCTCTTCTTTGATGTGTGTTGTCTTTAATGGATGGCCCATCCTCATAGCCATCAAACACAATGGTTGTAGCTGAGCCATAATGTTGGATGGTGAAGTCTGCATATGACTGTGCAATTTTACCATAGCTTTGTCCGTGCTTCCATTGTATTCGGTGAAGGAGTGAACCACCATCAAGAACATAATGCTCCGTTTCTGGTACAGAATCTAGGATTGCATCACTTGCATGATCACAGATCGCGTGCGCTAGTTGTGGTTTATCAGCTTTGCGGAAGACGTTTCCGGCTTCAAAGAGGGCAGGAGGGAAAGGACTGAGTTCGTAACGCATAACCTCCTCCAATGACAGCTCTCCAGTTTGGGAGACAATAAGGAAACGTTGAAAAAGAAGTGCAGAATCAATGATTCGATCAGGAGCAACCTTGATAGACGATTTTTGTCCAAGGGTTATGGCTTTATCCTTTCTACTAAATGAAAATGTGAATGCCGGCTGTCCGATCATTTTGTGCATGATGTTGCGTCCAACAGAGTCATAATCATGCACGTTCACTCCATCCTCAGCGACAACACCTGTAACAACATTCCTTAAAGAAGAGTCTGGAGAGAAAGGTGAACATATAGCAAGTTTTGAAGTGATCTTCTCCAGGTCAGCAGCATCCCTTTTCATCCTTGCCTCTGTTGAATCCTTGTGCTGTTCTGATGTTGTGTATGTCTGGTTTGAGAACTCCTGCATTGCGGTGTTATACTCTGATGTTATGCCCTTTGACATTGTCCAAAGGGATCTCTGATTGTCGGTCATTCCACTTCCATGTGTCATCCCTCCTGTAGTCTTCAATGACCTCATCAATGTTGTTTCGATTACAAGATCTGAGCTGAGGCCTGCCCATGATTGGCTGCTGCGACGGATAACATGAAAACCCTTTTCAAATTGTCTGAAGACATCTGGGTGGTTGATGTGAAGCTGACTCATCTCTTGGACATAAAAGTGTGCCGATTTCAAGTAATTGTAATGCCCAGCCGCAGCGAATATCGGCATGCATTCAGAAACAGCGTGTAGGTGCAAAAGCCAGGAACCTGTGCGATCTGCTGTTATCAGTGACCTAGCAACTTCTAACATGTGTTGGTAATTTAGCCACAACTGACTAGTTTTGGATCTAGCACACAGTTCCATCTTCCTTTTTCCCAGCTCTTCATTTATTGTAATGAGGGTCTCTGATGTGAACACTGTTTCCAATGGCATTTCACCCTTAACTATTGAGGTATACATTGCTTCAGACTGTTCAACCATTGCTGCAAATTCATGACTATCATCTACCATTTCTGATATTATCATGCGGTTAAGACATTTGTCAACCAGAAGATGGCCACGGAATGCTCTCTGAACTGATTTGCCTGGCATCATATGGGCTACTGAGTTCTCCCCATAGACTACCCCTAGAATGTCCTTAAGTCCTGTACCGTCCATCAGTGTACCAATTGCTCCTAGCAAATTCATAAATGTGTGAAATCCTCCTAGGAGCAGGACAATGGACTTGAGGTGACTGCACTGTGGTGAATCTAGGATTATCTCTGCTGCTTTCCAATATAGGGGTTGGTCAAATGTAACTACTGGGGCAAGGTGGTGTTTGGATGCCAGACCACAAATGAACTCCAGTGTTGACAGAATGCATGTTTTGTCTCCGGAGTACATGTCTATCATTGGTAAGTATCTCACTGAAGACTGCCCTGGATGTTCATCTCCCTTATGAATAATGTGCATCATCCCCTGCCAACCAGGTGCAGGCTGTTTGAAATTGAACGATAACTCCCAAAGCAGATCAACCATCTTGTTACATTCTGCGAGTCTTGGAAGTTCTTTAAATGTGGTGTCTCTGCAAAAGTGTTTGGCAAAGTGATAATCTATTATCACAACTTTTGACCTCTGCACAAGATTCAGTTCATTAATTCTGAACCTCGGAATCCTTTGGTCTGTCTTCTGTCCTGGTGTCAAGGCAGCTATCATGCCCATCCCATGAAATGTCCCTTTCCCATCAATTGTTAGAATATTATGATCTACATTGTCTGCAGCAAATAAGACGGTCGTGTTCAACACATCAATATCCTTACCAAGCATGTTTGGTGCAGTACAATTTGCAGCATTCATTTCAAACCTCTGCAGTTCAGAATAGGAAGAGCAGAATCCCATCTTATTCAGCATATCTACAATGAACCGAGACCGGTTTAAGTGGTGCATTTGCACTGCTAGGCCAATTTGCAAAGGGGCAAGGACAGCTCGTGGTCGGACTGCCTGTATGAGTGCAAACACCTTTAACTATAACAACTATAATGGTCAAAAAGAAGGCTTCAAGTATGGTAGTTTGAGAGCTGGAGAGTGCAAAAACCTTTTTTAGTAAGCTATTTGTATTTGTATAGTCATTTTAAGCTCCTGGGCGCCAGTTTGGACGCCATCTTGAAAATGATGCCTTTCCGGAAGGTGTATTTTCCTAGATTTTTAGTATGTTCACAAGCATGTCTAGAGGTACCAGAATCAAGTGAAAAATCATAGTTATATATTTTTTTCTATTGAGATATATAGCCATTTTAAGCTTGGTCTGCCGCCATTTTGGACGCCATCTTGAAAATTAAGCCTTTCTGGAAGGTGTATGTGTGTAGATGTTTAGTATGTTAGTGAACATGCCCAGAGGTACCAGAATCAGTTGAGAAATCCATTGCACCATATTCTCAATTTGAGATATAGCCATTTTAATATCTCCACCGCCATCTGGGACGCCATCTTGGAAATGGCGGCTTTCGGGGGGTCGATTTTGGTCGACTTTTAGTATGTTATTTAGCACGCCCAATACTATCGGAATCCATCGAAAAACCTTTTGTATCAATTTTTTTGGGGTTAAGTGCTTTTTTTTCATAGATTGATTCACCTACTGAGAGAGAGCGAGAGAGCGAGAGAGAGAGAGAGCGAGAGAGAGAGAGAGACAGAGAGACAGAGAGAGAGACAGAGAGAGAGAGCGAGAGAGAGAGAGCGAGAGAGAGAGAGGGAGAGCAGAAGAGGGAGAGACAGAGAGAGAGAGCGAGAGAGAGAGAGAGAGAGAGAGAGAGAGAGAGAGAGAGAGAGAGCGAGAGAGAGAGAGAGAGAGACAGAGAGACAGAGAGAGAGACAGAGAGAGACAGAGAGAGAGAGAGAGACAGAGAGAGAGACAGAGAGAGAGAGAGACAGAGAGAGACAGAGAGAGAGAGAGCGAGAGAGAGAGAGAGAGAGACAGAGAGAGAGAGCGAGAGAGAGAGAGACAGAGAGACAGAGAGAGAGAGAGACAGAGAGAGACAGAGAGAGAGAGAGAGACAGAGAGAGAGACAGAGAGAGAGAGAGACAGAGAGAGACAGAGAGAGAGAGCGAGAGAGAGCGAGAAGACAGGCAGCGCTGTCCGGGAATGAGTTTGGTGTCAGCGCACCACAACCACCATCACATTATAACATGCAGAAAGCCAATGGGAGGGGGGCACTACCTTTATTTGTAAATGAAGTCCATCCGTCTATCCTTCTGGACGAAGATGCTGATCACTTTGTTATGGAAGTCCTCCTTGTCTGGTGCATTCATTAGTTTCATGAGTCTCTCCTTTTCAATAGAAATCAGAGCCAAAGATGAAAGCCTGTCCTGTTCCATCCTATTTCGGCTGTAGGTCTTGATGCGTTTTAATGCTGAAAAGGTCCTCTCCACAGAAGCGGTTGTAGCAGGTATAGTTAAGACCAGCTTCAATAGCTTTGTGGCCTGAGGTACTGTCTCCTGCAGGTCATTGTCCCTCAAAAATGTAAGCAGTTGTACAGGTGACATTCCCTGGACCATTTGTGAACAGTCTAATCCCACCAAATCAGATTTTAATCTAACTAGATCAAAGTATTTTGCGTATTTGGACAGACTTTCCAATTTGTCACAGTCAAAATTAACTGACATCTCCGCAAATGTCTTGCTGTCAACGAGGCCAAGGAAAGCAAGCTCATTCATATTGTCAAACCGGGCCTTCATTTGTACAGTGATGTTGTCAAGAACACTGTAAAACAGTCTCCTCCTCTCATCTCTGGGGGATCTGCTGTGGCGAGAATAGTCTTCCGACAGATTCAGTTCATTGCATTTCTGTTCAAAACGATCTTATAAACTATCAAACTGTTTGCGCTGATTGTTCAACGCACACATGGGGCCCTATTATGCACTTCATAAGTCTTAAGCAATAAGACGAGGCGGTAGATCTAAACTTAAGACGTGGAGGCGTGGTCAAGGCCACTTTGCTATTATGCCTGCGGTAGTGGGCGCCTAAAACCCGGCGCTAAGCAAAGAAATTAGTCATGGGTGTGTTTTGGGCGTCTACTCAATCAACCCAATCAGCGTGCCAGGTGCCATTCCCTTTAAGAACCGGCTGCGTTAAGTCATTAGCGCTATGCTATTATGGAAGTCCTAAGAAGGAGGTCAGCGCGCTTCTCTGCCTCTCCCTTCTGAAATAAAGCATTTATACTGTGACCGTAATTGATGTCTTGCCGTGGAGCCACGTGCGTGTTCATGTTTGCCCACATGTGTAACGGAGTAGAAAGGTCAAGTTCAATTATAGCTAAAATAGGTATAAACTGCGTCCTCTAGGGGTTTAATGACGTGGTATATCCGGGGTGTGTCCGTGACCCGGATGCTGTGTAAATATAGCTGGACAGTGCAATTGCACGGGACGTAACGTGATCTCCCTCAGTTCATTCTTAACCACTGATGCGGTAAGGTCATGTTTTCTGCAGGGTCTGAGATCGCATATCATTTAAGAGATTATTAATGTACCTATGTTTTATTTGAATGTTTAATGATCAAGATAGCTGTTTTGAGTTTCTCTGGTTATAGTATTTTAGTTTGGAACATGCCACAAGTTTAGTAATGTGAGTTTTAAGTTGTTAACATTGATGGCGCTAACGTGAATGTTCGTGTAACACCATTTTAGAATGTAGCTCGATGACCCTGCAAGTCCCGTGTCCAGAATTTGATGCACTGTTTTCTACAGGTAATATTATTATTGTTGTGTTATTATATGTCTATTGTTCTGTTAGTAGACCGTATTGTATGAGGTTGGGTCTTCCACCTCGCTAGTTTGCAACACGCTCGCGGCTTACCTAGCAGTCAGGTTGCAGCCATTGTTGCACGTGGTGCGCATGCGTATTCCAAGTGCGTGGTTTTTCCATGCATTTGGATGTTATGATTTCTTGTTGTTGTTGTTAAATGAATACCACTATATGATCACACAAGTGAAGATTTATGTAGTCTACACATTTTGTATTTTTGTTTTATATTATTGTTATAATTTGTGTAGTGTGAGTGACTACTATATGGCTCAGTTCATTCTTAACCACTGATGCGAATGTAGCTCGATGACCCTGCAAGTCCCGTGTCCAGAATTTGATGCACTGTTTTCTACAGAATAAATGAACGTGAGCCATCCAGCTGAGAGTGATACATGAAAAGATACACCCCGTCACATTGGTGCCGTGACCTGTGGACCTGAAGTCAACTCTTCACCTTGACCCGGGACCACTCTGCTGGATCACTCTGCTGGACCGCTCCTGCGTGCTGTCTGGTGGGCGGAGTATGGTTTCACTCAATTCATTCGGTGATGTTATGCACAAATGGATTGTTGAATTAATGAATGTGATGACACATGTGATCTGTGATTTATTTTAGTTTTATTGCTGTTTTGGTGGCATTTTTCTTTACTGGTCTTTTATCCGATTAGTCTGTATAGTACTGTTTTATTGAATTGTAATTCAACATGAGCCACAGACCAGGATGTTTCAGTACGCCACTAAGCAGTAGCATTGGGAGGGGTAGAGCGATCCTCCTCAGTGGAGGTAGGGGGATTCCAGTGTTGAGTTATGATAGTCCTGTTCAGGGGGGTGATGTTCATGTTGTGGGTAGTCAGGATGCTTGCTGCTGGGGCCCTTTCAGTTAGTGGGGACACAGTTCCTTCTCAGAGCCACGACATTGATCATGCATCGAGCACACAGGTCAGTGATACCCCATCCCCAATCTCTGCTTTTCAGTTACCTGATGTAGTGAGCCAGATGAGTGACATAATTAGAGATGTTGGTCTACAGCTGGCAGATAGCATACTTGCACGCCTTGACTCAACGCTACCCCCTCTTAGCACTGCGCATGCACAGACCACGCCCACTGATACATACACCCACAGTCTAGACCTGTCCCAAGTCCAGTTGGTACCTCACAGGAGGGTGAAGGAGCCTCCAACGTTCAGAGGGGATGATAAGGACGCAGTGAATGTGCGTGAGTGGGAAGACATAATGAGGAGTTATGTGAAGAAGGCGAACATCAGAGCAGATCAGCAGGCGGAAGAAATATTCACCCATCTCAGGGGTAGGGCTAAGGATGTAGTGAAGTATGGGACAAGGAGCAGTGGCATTAATGTCGCTGAAAACCCAGAGGCCATCTATGGTCTTCTACGTAAGCATTTTGCTGCTGTTCCCTGTTCACCTATCCCCCTAGCCGATTTCTACACCACGCTGCCGAAGAGTGGTGAGGATGCGTATGACTACTGGCTACGCCTCAATCAAGCTGCAGATGTTGCCACTGATCGCCTCAAAGAACAAGGTAAAACACTTGAGTGCCCTCTCCTGGAGGTGACACGTATGTTCATCAGGAACTGTCCATCCAAAGAGCTTGCCATGACTTTCAGATCAAAGACGATCGATAAGTGGACTGCTGTAGAGGTCCAAGATGTACTTGACGAGTTCCACACTCAGGTGTGCTCGAACGGTGCTGCCGCAGCCGTGAGTAAAAGGCCCAGTGAGAGTGTGCTAGTGAACAGAGTTGAGATGTCAGGCACTGATATGTGTTCACCTGAAAAGCAGGATACTCGCCCAGACAAGGGGGCAGAGGCCTTTGAACGTATCATCTCAATGCTAGAGAAAGTCCTAGTGGAGAAGTCTGCTCCTGCTAAGGACATGTCAAACAAGCAGTATAGACCTAGCCCCCCCAGGATTGAGGGTCTGAATAACCTGCCGTGTGCTGTGTGTGGCGACGCTAGACACTCTGCTTGGACTCACTGCCGTGACCAGAGGCTCTGCTTCCAGTGCCATTCGCCTGGACACCCCAGATCCAAGTGTCCGATGCAGGGGCGTGCCCAGTCGGCGCAGCAGGGAAACTTATAGATCTGCATTCAAGGGAGGACTGTGCAGATCCTGTTGATATCTCTCCCAATGATGAAATGGCTGATTGTGAGTCAACATACAAGTCATTCATCTCCAGAGCGCCTTCGAACAAGACAGTAGTATTTCAGGTCTACACAGAGTCCAAAGGTCCGATAGTTTATTCTACACCACTGTCTCCGCTGCAGATGTCTCTCTTAGAGCGATGATAGACAGTGGTTCTATGGCATGCACGCTTAGCGAGTCTGCGGAGGCGCGTCTCTTGCAGCGTAACCCTGATCTGAGAGGATGCCCCGCTGATGATGTCATCATCATAGGATGTGGTGGTCACCGAGTTGTACCTAAGGCAATATACAATGTCGATGTGGTGGTGTATGACTGCAAGATGGTCATCCCAATGCTTGTGGTGCCTGGACAGACCGATGACATGATACTAGCCTCTTCTTATCCACGGACCCAGATGGGCATCCGAAGTGATATAAAGAGTTTACCTCGATCAATTCTCTTCATCGATATCACATTTTTTTCACAATTTTGCATGCTATACGATGCCACATTTTTTTTCCCGAGACGGTAAACACGGCCTAAGTCACATCCAGTTTTCTCCAACTGGAGAATGTGTCATGTCCGGTTTCAACGCCAAATTTCCATACCATTGGTCGGCCAACCCCAAAAAAATAAATAAAAATAAAATAAAATCTGATACATGAGAAAGGTCAAAGGTCAAAGATGGTGCCAAAATATCTCCAAATGGCCTAAACATATAGGTGTCCGCCTAAACATACCTGTACTAAAACAGGTACAAAGTTGCATTTGCTCACATTACTAGCATCAACTTTGGCACTAATACTAAGTACTAATAAGACCCTGGAGTACTGATTCCTAGATGATTTGGGCTTGGTTATCAGGTTTCCAAGGTGATATTCACTGTAAAAGCTGTTGTTTTTTTAGGCGGAGACTGAATTTGAGATGTTTTATAATGTTCTAGCTCTATTTGCTCTGACACAGTAACATAGATTTTGATTCTGACACTACAGCCACCCCACAGGTGTTAGCTTTCATTTGATAACAATATCATTATGAAGGCTCTTGTGATTGTGGAGATATTCTATATTCACTGTGGGCATGTCATTTCGAGCAGAAAACCAGAAAAAGTAGGTGGATAAGAAGAGGCTAGGCAGTAATGCCATCAAGAAAATCCTAGAGTTGATGAGGAAGACTGACAGCTATTGGCGGCTGATATCTGAACATGGTGGTGGCAGTGATGGGGACTGTCATCACTTCTTCTCTCTCCTTTCCAATACAGAGAGATGGAGGGGTGAGACAGTGCCTGAGAAGGTTGGCACACTGAAGCTACAACAGTGTGTGATGCTACAGCCAAATAGTGAGCATCTTGTATGGGGCAGACTCCCTGCGTCGGCACCTATATCAGAGGGCAGTACGGTGGTTGTGGAACCAACTCAGTCCAGATGCAGACCGAATAAAGTTCTGGTTGGCAGAGTTGTTACGCCGATGTGGGGCGACCGATGGCTGCCTATGAAGGTTGTGAATCCCACCGGTGAGCCGGTAGTGCTGAAGCGAAACACCAAATTGGCGGACGTGTTTCCCTGCATTGCCGCTGAAGATCTGTCCCCGCCCGACCACATTCAGTCTTCCCCACAATCCGTGACTGGTGAGTCTGTAGCAAGGCCCAAAGAAGACATCAGAAAGGCACTGGAGGAACTTGGTCTACGCGACCTAGACTTGGACGCGTGTGAAGTCTCTGACCTGTGGAGAGAGAAGCTTTGTCAGCTTGTTGTGAAATACGAGTCAATCTTTTCACGCCACAAGTTGGACTGTGGTGAGGCGTCTGACTTCGTGCACAAGATACATCTGGTGGACGAGAGGCCATTTCGCCTGCCCTACCGCAGAGTGCCACCGAACCACTACGAGAAGCTGAGGTCTGCCATCAACGACATGGAGGAGAAGGGCATAATTCGTAAGTCCAACAGCGAATATGCCTCGCCCTTGGTTCTTGTGTGGAAGAAGGATGGAGGGTTGCGCATCTGTACGGACTTCAGATGGCTTAATGCGAGGACAACGAAAGACGCACATCCGCTGCCTCATCAGGCTGACGCACTGGCTGCACTAGGTGGTAATGCCTACTTCTCCACAATGGACCTTACCTCTGGTTTCTACAACGTGCCTTTACATGAGGACCACAAGAAATACACTGCGTTCTCCTCTCCCTTTGGCCTGCATGAATATAACCGGATGCCTCAAGGGTTGTCCAACAGCCCGGCTACATTCATGCGGATGATGCTCTCGATCTTTGGGGATCAGAATTTCACCAGTCTATTGTGCTACCTAGACGATGTTATGGTCTTCGCTCCTACAGAACAGCTGGCACTCGAGCGCCTAGAGATGGTTTTCTCTCGTTTGAAGTACAACAATCTCAAATTGGCTCCAAAGAAGTGCTATCTTCTGCGGAAATCAGTACGGTTTCTCGGCCATATCATCAATGAGTCAGGAGTGCAGACGGACCCTGGGAAGGTTGAAGCCATTAGCCAAGTACAGGTATCCGATCTGATGGACAGTGATGGGATGTCTCCTTCACAGAAGAAGATTAGGTCCTTCTTGGGCATGATGCTTTACTATCAGCACTTCATTGAAGATTGTTCCTCTAAGGCCAGACCCCTATTCAAGCTTCTCTCTGGACAGAACGCTGGAGAAAAGGCACGCAGAGGGAGAAAACCAGTGAAGAAATGTCACAATCTTGTAAAGCTCAAACCAGCTGACTGGACGGCCGAGTGTAGGGATGCTTTCGAGACATTGAAGCGCGATCTCCTGCATTCTGTAACCCTGGCCCATCCTGATTTCGCAAAGCCATTTATCCTAGCAGTGGATGCTTCATTCGATGGGATTGGCGCCGTCATCTCTCAGCTCCAGCCTGGTGATAAAGTTGCAAGACCAGTTGCCTTCGCTAGGAGGACGCTGTCACATGCTCAGTTGAACTATCCAGCTCACCGACTTGAGTTTCTGGCGTTGAAGTGGGCTGTATGCGAGAAGTTTTCCCACTGGCTGAAGGGAGTGCATTTCACAGCGTGGTCGGATAACAACCCCTTGACCTACATCCTAACGAAGCCCAAGTTAGATGCATGCGAACAGAGGTGGGTGGCCAAACTTGCTGCATATGATTTCGATCTGAATTATATCCCAGGGCCTAGGAACATAGTCGCTGATGCGCTGAGCCGTGAGCCATTTGTTAAGTCCTGTGTGAGCCATCGCCTGGTGAGGGAGCCTTACCTGTCCTTGCTGGATCAGGTGAATGGAGTAGTGGCTGGTACGGTGCAGGATGCTTTCCGGCTGACTACCAACTGTATTCAGCACACTAATGTCGACACAGATGAGGTCCTGAGTCCTGAGTCTTCTGGAGGTGCCATTAGTGCTGAGGAGGTGTCTGCTGTCATGGACGTCCATCGTACTGGGGGTGTTTCTCAGCTGCCCTACATTAATCCGGAGTATTTGCAATTGCCCGAGGAAGACCCTTCCATCGCCATCCCACAGAGTCAATTACACAATCTCCAGCAACAAGATGCTGTAGTGAGCAGGGTTCTCTTTTATATGCAGCGACATAGGAAACCAAATGCACACGAGAGAACAGCTGAGTCTAGCTGTGTGCTCAGGCTGTTGAAACACTGGAAGAAGTTGAGAGTGCGTAGTGGACTCCTCTACCGTGTGAAGAGAGACCGCATCAGGGACAAGAGGATCTTTCAGTTCGTCACTCCAGAAGCTCTGAAGCGACAAGTCTTGCATGGAGTCCACGATGCTGCTGGCCACCTCCCCCCCGCGGAAGGCCATGTTCAGAGCCTCCTCCTTACTGTTGGTCAGCACAGAGATCCATCTACACACACATGGGTCAGTGAGAGTGAGTTGTTTTGATATGGTATGGTTCATGTTTTGATCACGCCCACTTCCACCATAAAAATGACCAGTTTCTGGGTGGATCTGCACAAAATCTGATATGCATGATCTTTGGACAAAAAAGGTATTTCCAGTATCTATGTTTCTTGAGATGAGCTGTGTAATAGTGTCACCCTGTGGTTAAGCACAACCATACTCAGGGTTGGTTTAACTAAACAAAAGCCTGGGCTACTAAAATACGTTTTTTAATATGTAAGTATCTTACATCACAAACTCCTGCTCATCCTCAGCCTGGAAGTGATATGTGCGATTAACTGTGTGAGAGAGAAAGATGACCCACAGTTTAGTTTATGCAACATCATACTGTACCTCTTGTGACACTAAAAAACTCCTAGCCAAGTTTGGTACTGTCTCTGTAATCACTGTTGAGGTAGAAGATGTTTTTTTTGTTTGTTAAGTTGTCCTCTGTGACCTCTCACTCATCAACTCGTGACGTTAGAATTATACGGTTCTATCTCCATTTTTGTCAACATTTAGTTTTTTACATAATCTAATCTATTAGGTGTTTATTAATGCATGTGTGGTGTTATTTTTTAAATGTTGAAATTTTTTACTTAGTAATTCATAAAATACAAAGGTTCCATCTCACAAAACATAATGGAATGTAAAAACTTTGAAGCTCAATATCTCTGAACTACCCTAAACGGAGATAGAACCTTATCATTCTAAGCTCCTCAACTGTGCTGTGCCGGTTTGTGATCCTAGTCCTTTTCAATTGAGTCAAGTCAAGAACTACCGGTAGTGTTGTGACTTACGGGAGATGAGGTCAAAACATTTCTTGTCCTCCCTGGTGGGTTTGACCTGACAGGTGAGCAGGTTCAGTCTCACTGGCTGCCTATTGGACTAAATGACAGGAAGAGAATATTAAGAAATGAATGAGCTTAGCCAATGAAAGCTATATGCTATGAAGCAATAGTCCTTTTATTGTGGGTATATCTACAACCCTTTGCACCCACCCACACCCTCCTGAGGTGGTATGGCCACTTTACAGAGAAGAAACATAAATCACTCTGTGTGTGTGTGTGTGTGTGTGTGTGTGTGTGTGTGTGTGTGTGTGTGTGTGTGTGTGTGTGTGTGTGTGTGTGTGTGTGTGTGTGTGTGTGTGTGTGCGTGCGTGCTTGCGTTGCTGTAGTTATGGATTATGGGTGATGTAGTACTCACTGTGGCATGTGAGATGGTGAGGATGCCACTCTTTACTGAACACTTCCTCCTTTGCCAGACCTTTCGTAACCTAGGTGACAAACATATCAAGTAATAATTGTTGTCCTTTTTTATCACCTAATCTATGTGGCAGCAACATGAAAACGTGGCAACAACGACCACAAATTAAGTTGTTACCAATGGTCCATAGAGGGCTGGTATGCTAGACCTTGATTAAGCTTATTTCAAGGATTAGACTAAAGATTGGCTTTTGACAATCTTCATCAGGCCACCTACCCGTCACTCTTCTTCATCAGATATCCCTTCTTCTCGCTGCCAAACTCTTTGTTCCCCTGGAGCTGGTGCATACTGTATCCACTCTGCTTGCTCTGGGAGTCCTGCAAAGACATTCCTGTGAGGCTTAAAATGCAGTCATGTAAGCAAGAATTCAATAACACTATCTATGAGCCATTAGAATACAGTGCACTAGTCGTGACGTGTTTCGGGCGGAGAAGCGGCGAACAAGCAACGCCAGCGTCCGGCATTTAAAAAAAAAGTGATCATATCATACAATATAATGTTTAGATGACTATATATAATATCTTTCTGTATTTATCAGAAATGACGAGAGTAGAACATACCGTGTCGGAGTCTGACATTCTGGTCTTTGTCTGTCAGTCACTCTCTATCGCTATCTCTATCGCTATCTATCTATCACTATCTCTATCTATCTACTATTTTCTTAACACTTTCCAAATTTCTCTACTCTCTTCTCTTCTCAACAACTACAGAATGGTGATAGAATAGCATATCTGGCGTCTGGAGATTCCACGGCGTCATAACCCCTCTGTGACGTCATAACGGGTTGCTATAGTATTCCGACATGGAATGTCTCTTCATTTGCATACAAGTCAAATCCTTCTTATTTAATGTGTCAGATAATAATAATAATAAATAATACATAATATTATATATATATATATGTATTTGTATAGCGCTTTTCTTTGCTAGCATATCAGCCCAATAGAGCTCTCAGGTCTTCTGACACTGGTTTTCTCTGTGTACCACATGTACAAAAGAAGAGATTTGGTGAGGCTGCATTCTCATTTTATGCACCCAGATTGTGGAATGCACTGCCAGTTTACATTAGGGATGCAACCTCAGCACATGTTCAAGTCAAGACTAAAAAAAAACATCTTTTTAATATTGCCTTTAAATGACTAAATAATACAATTATGGTTATATAATGATTGGAGCAGTTTGAGCTGCAACGTTTGCAGGACAAGCGCTATACAAATAAAAAGTATTATTATTATTATTATTATTATTATTATTATTATTATTATTATTATTATTATTATATTATCAGTACTCAGACGCACTACACTCCATGAGAGAAAATAGATCCATAAAAAGTAAAACAAAAGCACAGTCAGTAAAAACAACAATAAAAAGTTGCATTTTGAGGGATCGTTTGAGGAGGAGAACGGGATGGATTCTTTCGCGATGCGCGTGTGCGTAGCGGCGAAGCACGTGTAGACAAGGTGGGTTAGGGTTAGTTAATTGGCCTTGATTTCTCGTTTTACGTTAGCATACTGGGTTAATTTACCTGCTCAGAATAGTTCACATCCTACTACTATTATACAAGATTGTTGGGAGCATAATAAGACTGACTATATGAGTTTTGGATGGATAGGGAATACAATAGCTAAACGATATGACTTAGATACATTACAGTATAGTCCAGTAGTTCCACATTCAATTATTCCACCTTGGTTATTTGTGAATCCACTAGTAGATTTAGGTATACAACAAGAACTGCAAAAGAAGTCCAAATATGCACATCCTGGGAATGTAGCACAGAACTATATTGGTCTAGAGATATGGCTCTAATTTTTACAGATGGGTCAAAAGACCCAGAGACAGGACGTTCAGGAGCTGCAGTATTTCTCCCTCATATAAGGCAGGAATAAAAAATAAAATAAAATAGAACCACCGATAATTTATCAGTATACACAGTGGAGCTTCTAGACATTTTTTTTTTTAATACATTTGTTTTTCAGATTTTTATCCCCCTTTTCACCCAATTTGGTAGCCAATTGAACCCAACCTAGAATCCAATTATCCCCTGCCTATTGCGTAGGATCCGCCGCACGACCCCGTGGCCGGCAGTCCCAGAGGAGGGCGCCAGGCAGACTAGCTGACTGGCTCCTCGAGCCCAGTACCGTTACTCCAGCACCAGACGGGGGCGGTGTTGCGCGACGGATCCTTGTCCGGAACTACTCCTATACCGCCCTCGGGAGCGGCCGCCCAATATGTCGCTCCCCGTGTGTGCCCCAGCCATATCCGGATCTGGCGAGCTGGGATACGATCCCAGTCCCCGGTGGGCAACTTGCACTAGTGGCCAGTGCTTAGACCGCTACACCACCGCGGGGCGCTTCTAGACATTTTAACAGCATTAGAATGGTTGGTAGAGAACAGGGTAAATAATGCATTAATTGCTTCGGCAGCTGGGCAGCATTGTCTAGTATTAGATCTTTGAAATCTTGCAGACAGGATATTATTTTCATGATTCATCAGTTAATTTATGGAATATATAGCACATATATGACTGTTATCAGTTAATACAGTATTTGAAAGACACTGGGTTGATAGACAGGATTTAACCCCCTTTGGGGCTGGAGGTGCTCCGGGAGCAGGAGCAGGGTGTGAGGCTGGAGGTGCTAGGGGAGCAGGAGCAGGGTGTGAGGCTGGAGGTGCTAGGGGAGCAGGGTGTGAGGCTGGAGGTGCTAGGGGAGCGGGAGCAGGGTGTGAGGCTGGAGGTGCTAGGGGAGGGGGAGCAGGGTGTGAGGCTGGAGGTGCTAGGGGAGGGGGAGCAGGGTGTGAGGCTGGAGGTGCTAGGGGAGCAGGGTGTGAGGCTGGAGGTGCTAGGGGAGCAGGGTGTGAGACTTGTGAGAGAAAATTATTATATGTAAAAGACATTCTCTACATTTAAGATTCAAACTTCAGATATCTAGGGCAAAGCTATATAAACTGATTTCCTGTTGTAACCACACAATGAAACCAGTTTCTCTACTTTTGTGTTTCCCCAGACCCAGTACTCTAAGACCAGACTAAACCAGTTTGTGGTTATTGTGTTCCCTTTTCACCTTTGTGTAACTAGGAGAAAGTGGGGGCCGATTCCCCCTTAACCTTCATCCCCTATCATCTTCATCCATGTACAAACTCACACCCCTTGCTCATGATTGGTCTAAACCTCACCCGAGGGCGGACCCCTTACCTGTGGAAATCTGATTGTATAAATACTGACATGTAATGAATGATCGTCACTTTTTGGGAGGAACTTTGAAACGTTTCAGATGCGTCTGACGGACCTGTAAACTTCCTCCTTCTGCAGAAGAATATTAAATATCTTTTCTTATACATCTTGAAACGAAACAGGCTGCCATTATTGAATAATTTGCTCTAACAAGTTGGCGACGAGGAAACAAAGGGAACGGCTGCGGAGGTCTCCTGTCTTATCCGCTCTCAGCCATTTTGAGATACGCTGACGAGCAGACTTTTATTACGAAAAGTTGAGGAAGTACAAGGCTCTCGTTTTTCACCTAGGACGTGAATCGATTAAGAGGTCCCCTCTATTTTTGATTGGCTGAGAGTCGGATGATTAGGGCCTTAGCACGCTGTCTACGTACTACACGAACAACGGTAAGCCTGTCGATTTTCATTTTGTATATGGAACGGTATTTTAATCGGAGATAGATACCTGTTTGGAGAGGTTTTTGTTTCCGGGTGCACTTTGCGATGCATGGCTTGTGGCGTTTTTAGACGATTTACATGTTATCGTGGCTATAAATTGCACCTGGCAAAATCATAAGACTGCTCTTTTTTGTGTATATGATATATATATATGTGTATCTTTTGACGTTGCTGTTATCTGGTTACAGATAAAGTATTAACCAGAGGGAGTGGCTGCTTACCTGATTGCAGAAAGGGACTAATCAGGGGGAGTTGCTGTTCACCTGGTTACAGAGAGGGACTAACCAGGGAGAGATGCTGTTTTTGGCTAACAGAGGTCCAAATCAGTGAATCCTAGGTTGATCTAGGATTGGGTTTTTATTACACAGAGGTTAGTTCTGTGTAAAAGTGGGGAGGTGGTACTTTTCCATAAAATTCATTGAGCCAGTCAGGAGTTCTGAATTTTCCATGTATGATAATAGAGTTTCATTGAGCTAACTAAAGTTCTGAACTCCAGTTTTAATTAGTTAATCAGTGTTAATACTTTTAAAAGGCAGTGCTGACCCCTCCCCTGGAGGCCAGAGTCAAATGAATGAATGAATGAATGAATGATCTCCACAGACTAAGTTTTGTGAATTTGTTAAAGTAATTGTTTTCTTATTTGTGATAAGACATTACAGGTGTTTTCTGTTTTTAGTCATTCCTTGTGTGTTTTTTTAAGCTATTTTAACTAATAGTGCTATTTGTATCTATTGTTCCTTTGAATATATCTTGATTTTGAGTTTAAAATTAGTATAGAACTTTTGAAATTGCTACAGAATCAGGTGCGTCTACAAGCTGCACAAATTAGATTTTATGAAAGACAAGAGAAACGTTCTAGAGAACAAAAAAGACAGCCACAAACAAATAATAGGCAGCAGGTTGTTAAGGATTTTGCATGTTATAATTGTGGTAAGGGCGACCATTCCTATAGATCCTGTCCCACGGTTGTTAAGGATTTTGCATGTTATAATTGTGGTAAGGGCGACCATTCCTATAAATTCTGTCCGACGTCAAAAAGGTTTCCTAACCATGGGAAACAGAAACATATGACTCAAGAGAAACGTTCTAGAGAACAGCATAGCCAGCCACAAACACATTTCAGACAGTGGGGTGATACGGGTTTTGCATGTTATAATTGTGGGGGCAACCATTCCTACAAATTCTGCCCGACACCACAACAGCAATTTTAGGAAACAATCTATAATCGTTGTTTCTCCATGTACAGCTCCAGTTTTTGTATATCTTTGATGGTTTAAGAATGTTCTTGTTTTCTGACACTTTTAGGAAAATTGTTGAGTTTTGATTTTTCTTGTTGTGAAAAGAGACCCTAGCGGTTTTTGAGTTTCTGTTTTCTAATTTAAAAACATTTTTTTTGCATTAGGCAAGGTTTTATATTTTCTAACCCAAGTCATGGGGAGCTGCTTTCTTGCGCAGAAAGACCCTGAGAGTTATTTATAATCTCAAGAAGGTAGGTTTATGTGTGAAACTCTGGGAGAACTGATCACTCTCCACTTTGAGTTTTTTTGCATAAACCTGTCCAAAATTATATAGATCTGTTTGGTATTCATGCATTGTTCAGACCATGATGTATTGAAAAAAGAACCATGTGGCCTGTCGTATCAGAGGCTCATAAAATACTATATTTTTGATTGCTAACTCCCACTAACTCATTAACAATTAACCCTGGTTTTTCTTGTTTTTGAATGATTTTTCAGTAAGTATATTTTGACATCATAAAACATGACACATTTGTTTATGATTTTCAAATCACACGAAAATGTTCTACCGTTTCCTATTTTAATATTAAGATGTTGGTTTGATTAGACATAAAATTCTGTTGCAGTTTTTTTTATTTTTGTTAACTGTCTCCTCAGACAGACCAGTGGTGGCCCTGTATTATTGCAGATACACTTGATTTTTGCCACGGCAAGAATGTGATATATATTTCAGAGTGGAAGCCGTTTTACCAGAATCCAGAGACGGCGTGCTACGCAATATCCAGCCGGATGACTGAGGGATGAACCAGGGCCACCAGAGAGGGAAGCGACGACCAGGGTTACCAGACCCACCAGAGAACACCGAGGAGATGACGATAAGGGTGGCCAGGCCCGCCAGAGAGAGAGCCAGACGACAGAGGAGGAACCAGAGCCACCAGGGTGCCAGGCCCGACAGAGAAGGACGCAGCCACCAGGGTGCCAGGCCCGACAGAGAAGGACGCAGCCACCAGGGTGCCAAACCCGCCGGAAAAGGAAGCAGCCACCAAGGTGCCAAACCCGCCAGAGAGGGAAACAACGCCAGAGTACGAGACCCGGCAGAGAACCACCAAACGACCATCGACGACAGGGTTCCAGTTTCAACAGCCCGGACCACCGAGCCTTCAAATCAGAGCATGGCCGTTTCAAGGAGGAAAGACACATAGTATCATGAGAGATTTTGCTTCGAGGATGAATTACTCTGATTGTTGGATCTGTCAACAGATACCTGTGAGTCCAGCCAGGGTCCAAAGTGTGGACACCTGTACTAGTGAAGATGCTGGTGAATGCCTGCATCATGTTTTCGATAGTGCTAAAGACCACTCCCCAGACCATGTCCAACATGGAAGGAGACAGATGACTGCCTGAACCTCAATGACACTGACAGACAACGACCGATTAGGAAGAGATTGAAGATGCAAGAATCAAGAAGGCGTCGGTCGTTTGGATTTATTTTTATTTATTTGTTTGTCTTGTGTATAATGTACTGTGCTTAATTTTAAGCTTGGTTGTTAATTTTAGGATTTTTGGGTTGTGATGAATTTTTATTATTCTTTCTCCAAAAATGTTTTGAACCATATTTTTCTAATTGTTCTTGTTTTAAGAGTTAAAAAAGTGTGGAATGTGAGAGAAAATTATTATATGTAAAAGACATTCTCTACATTTAAGATTCAAACTTCAGATATCTAGGGCAAAGTTATATAAACTGATTTCCTGTTGTAACCACACAATGAAACCAGTTTCTCTACTTAAAGTTTGACATTGGCTAGACAACAGACATTTAAATGATTACAAAGACCTGATTGCTCTCTTTTCTCCCGAGATGGACCAACCAATCTAGAGCAGTTTTGGACTTTTGTGTTTCCCCAGACCCAGTACTCTAAGACCAGACTAAACCAGTTTGTGGCTATTGTGTTCCCTTTTCACCTTTGTGTAATGATAGGATGTGTTTTTACATTGTGCTTGGGTAAACCCTAAATACTTTATCATTAGTGATTATCAGCCAGTTGTGACATCTAACTGTTGAGAGTGAGCCAACCTCTCTCTCTGTATCTGTGTAATTGGACCTGGGCCAGATTTAGAGACCACGGGACCAGTTTAACTCTAAGGACATTGGAGCCTTGCAGTGGTCAGCAAGGTGGTACGACAGGGACACAGGATGGAGACATGTATGGGAACTGATGTCAATAGGTCAGCTGACCAGAGTCAAGTAACTTAGTTGCCATAACGACCAACCCGTTATGGTATGGAAGAGAGGCGAACGCCACATCTAACTTTAGTGGTAAGGTACAGCTGTTTCCTGTGTCAGCGGAAATCTAGGATATAAGGGCCACTGTAAAATGTCATTCGGTGTGTCTCTTCTCTCTGCCTGCCGTGATGAGAGCACACCCAGCGCTGTGGAATAAAACTTCTATCTTAATTGTCTACTTGAGCAAATCTATCATTAATTACTGAATGGGGAAAGCATCTCGGCCTGCCGCCCATCATCAGACATTCACCCACTATCAATTGGCGTTTAACGAACAGGATCCTAGATTCAGCGAGACAGGTAAGGCAGATAAACACAGTGTGATTGTCTGCTTTAACCTGAATTGCTGTTCTAGAGGGAAAAACCTGTAATTTTTTTCCTTGAATGAAGGAAAGGGGATGAATTTGATGAAGGGGGGACTAATGACTAAATTGGACTAAAAAATTAAAGTTTGAGTACTGCTGTGTACATGAAGGTCATTAATTCACATATAGGATAATACGTTATAAAAGGACAGAGCTGCTAGGTGTCACTCTGGAGGAGATATACTGACACTGGATATTGATTAATTCATAGAAGAATTGATTAAACGGAATTGGGTATTCCGTGGGTTTTTATTTTAATATATTGAGGTATTTGACAGGAAATAAGGTGAACTGCAGATCACGCTTGAGTCAACAGAAATACAGTATTGTGTTTATCTGTAAGGTACAGAAATAAGGTATTGTGTTATAACACAGGATTTGAAACTATGCAGAAGTAGAATGTTGATTAAGATGGTTAAATGAATAAGGTATTGACACGCAAGCGGTTATGGTATGTAATTTGAAGTATGATTTAAAGAAAGTGTTTTATAAGTGGTCAAGCAATGTGGGTATATTCTGTAGAGAAACAGGATAATGAAGGAATAGGTCAGCGGTAAAAAAAAAGACAGTTGTAGGACGACACGAATTTGAACAGAAATGGTAATGGTGTTAATGTTAAAGCTAACAGATTTGAGTGACAAGATTGATTTATTGAGACAGGAGAGAATAGGTGTGACGTGGATTTAAATGACCTTGATGAGACGCAATACAACAGACTGAATTAAAGTATATAACAAGTAATAAACACGAATTGTGTAACTATAAAGCTCTAACGAGACAATTTAGATAAAAGAATTCCTTTTTACTAACATTGTGTGCATTGTAATTAATCAAACATGGGTAATCAAACTTCTAGGACGGCAAATTGTGAGAAACGAATTATTAAGTATAAGTCGGTCAGGGATCTGCCACAAGGGGAAAGAAAAGCCATTAAGAAACTATTGGAAATTGATCCACACATAATTGATATTCCGATAAAATACACTAATACAGTGACACCAAAAGGATGGATTTTACTTAAATTAGGACCATTCTATGCAGAACCATTTCTAACAAAGATTGCGGAATGGAGTGACGATAATTTCCCAAGTATCGGGAGTTTTGAAAAGAATAAACTAAAGATTATTGACGAATATTTGATATCAAACAAATCGATTGCAGACCCTATATGGGATATTGATTACATGAAAGAAGTCTATCAAGCATGGGTAATAATGTCTAATCAATGGCCTGGTAATATTGTCAGAAAGCAGGAACACAATAGGTCTGAACCTATACCCAAGACACAGGAGGTGGTGAGGGCGTCTCCTCCTGTGCGGGCTGAGCAGGATGTGACACGCAGCGTGGTCCGGGTGCAAGCACCACTGTTAAATATAGAAGAGAAAGTCCTGTACAAATCATTAACCCTATCTGACGTATCTGCGATCATAGTTGACGCACCCAAACCCTTGAGTAACCCAAAAGGATTCATAAATTGGTATAAAACAATGTTGCTACATGGTAATTTGAATGGCACGGATTTAAGATACATTCTGATCACGTTAATGCCAGATGTTGAAATTGATACTTTGATAAATGCTTGCGAAACTTTGAATGAAAATAATGATGGGCCATGTAGAGGAAAAACAATTAAAGAACGATTCCCATGGTTTGATAAGGAACACAAGAATACTCACATTGAACAATTAACCAAATTTCTAAACGACCATGCCAGCCAAAACCGTGATATCTCACAAATTCTGAACTGTAAACGTAAGCCTAATGAAATAATGTCTGACTTTGTAATCAGATTCCAAAATACCTGGAGAGAAAAGGCGAATTTGGAATTAGAGGACAAACCTAACGCATTCTTTACAAACATGATTCTAGATGGTATTGGAGACGATGCGAAAAACTTCAAATTATCGACACCAGACATTTTCTCAATGACACCAGCATTGATTGAAAAACGAATAAGGGAATTAGACGCTTTGGGATTGTTTAATAAGACACCACAAGTTTTGGAGCTTGCGCAATACACGGAACTAGACGGATGGAATGAATACTAAGCATTATGGGTAATGAAGTCTTACGTGAAGCATGTCGAGTGATTAGTTATAGGGAAATCATTGAGTTAAGTAATAATAATCCTTGTATTGATTAACATATTGTAAACAAATGATAAAGAGTGAAATGAATAACTATTGTATTTTTCAGGACAAGCGAAATAGCTTAGTACATACAGCGAATAGTGGTAAGACACTGCTCCACAAAGCTGCACCAGAGACGACACTCTGAACCTACACTATTAATAGAACTGCCCTTGCAAACAAGACGCAGCCTCTGTGACACAGAGACACACAGACACGCAGATAACACATAGAAGTGTTACACACGATACATGTAAATGTAGTTGTCTCTTATTGTAATTATCATACAATTCTGCATTGACTCAGCAAACGTAACATTTGAATTTACTTAGTGAACAGAGACATAGACCATGCATTAATGACTTAATGCTCACACAAGCAAAGAGGAATATGTGACATTTGATTGGAGGGTAGTCTCAAACGGACAGAACCAAGAACATTGTGACAACTCTTGCCAATTCTATCTCCTGACAGAACCAAGAAAATGCAGAGAAACTGAGCGACGGACTAAAACGGGGGCGCTGCTGAGGGCCAATCTAACAGAAGTGGGGCGAAAATGATATTGAACGATTGACGGATGAGAGAAAGTGGAAATCAGATCACAAATGATAATTCTCTGTGTAACTGTAAATGTAAATGTTGTTTTTCTGTTTGGAAGCGGAAACATGATAATGACATAACAGACTACAGACTTTGATAAAACAATTACACATACGAATATGACAGTACTTCACACAATCAACAGTGTTAATCGGCCAACAGCTGAATGCACGAGCATTACACATTGATGCAACATTTATGATAAAGAACCATTCACACTGACTCAAGAGTGTCTCTGATAAATCTACTAAAACCAACGGGTGATTAACTGAGAAATATTGATTATAAGAGAGGGATAGAACATTTAAATGTTCACAGCAAATTTAAACCTTAATGCAAAATAAGCTTATACTGTACATAGACCAACGGGGAAGTATTCAAGCCATCAGTAACAATTGTGATCAGAATTTTTAACATACGGGTAGAATAGAACCTATCTACCTCATTAAAAGTATGCTTATTGGAATTGACTCAGATTGCACATTGACAGTGAATAAACTAAGTATTGAAGACTGATTTGGATATTAAAGGGACGGTTCAAGGTTTTTCACAACCCACGTCATAGTTTGATACCCATGGCATGAACCTCAAATGACAAATCCTTTTGTTTCCTGTAGGAGCATTGATGAAGGACGAGTTAACCCTTTTGAGAAAAACTAAATGTCTGTCTACCTGTACTTAACGATTGTGCAATCCCTGTATCTAAAAATGTCTCAGCAGGCAAGTGCATAACTCACTAGAGGGGGGGGACCACAGGGGGCCCAACCCACTCTCAACTCTGACGATGAGACCCAAGCAACAAGAGAAAACGGACACGTATTATGACAAACGATTACTGATTCCAGTACCATAATAATGACTATCTCTGCTATTAACAATTATTCTTGATGTTGTTGTGAATTAAGATTGAAACTAGGACGAGAGATACCGGACAGACGATGCGTGCCGAGAGAAACCGTGTGATCCAGGCCTCATTGTGGATAAGATGGATAGCCACAATTTTATCGGTTCTGTATACGCTCTGGGTGTTAACTAACGAAACAGACATTACTTTAACCGAAGACTCTGATACTAATCTTGTTCGCATGCGTCGTGACATCCAGGGAGTTAAACCGAATAGCGCACTAGACTCAGTTGCAGGAGTTTGCCAGTTTGTTGAAGATTGTTGTACGTATTCACCACAACAGGATTAAACCTTTAAGATCAGACAATGGGGACATAGAACAATAGGGGAGAGAAAAGTAGGGGGTGAGGATTTAGAGTTTCAATAACACTGTTAAAACATTTGAGCAAGCATCATGATGGTGAATGAAATAATTTCTACTGTGAGTCTCTCAATAACACAGCAACAAGACAAAAAAGGACGACAAGGCTAAAGACAACAATGGAAGAATGTTCCATCAGCATCTCAGATAGTGCCTCATTGCGACCGGAAAAGCATGATGGTCCCTCTGTTGAAGATCGACCTAGGATATCAAAGAACCAAGACACCTAAAGAAACTAATTGACGATATCCCTATTTGTTAAAAATTTATAATTATGTAACAAACTATGGAAAAACATTTGATTTGAATTAATGATGGAAATGATACCTACTTCATTTGTAATGAGTAGTTAGACATAGTAATGAGAAACCTATTTGGATATTTTCTCCTTTAAACAACAAAAGGTTTTTATCCAAAGAAGGTGATTATTAATCAGAGTAGTAACCACAAAGTGACCTTTTACTCATGCCAAGTCAATTGTGGAATGAGATGTTTGTTCACTTTGTCAGGCCACATGACTGAGGACTTGTATTTGTCTATGGGAGAGTCATTTAATGACGATTCCGGGGGAGGAATGAAAGATCTCAGCCATGGGGAAAGAAAGAGAGATAATTAAAGTTACTGTCCATTAAAGGAGAAAAAAAAGAGTGAGCTGATAGGATGTGTTTTTACATTGTGCTTGGGTAAACCCTAAATACTTTATCATTAGTGATTATCAGCAAGTTGTGACATCTAACTGTTGAGAGTGAGCCAACCTCTCTCTCTGTATCTGTGTAATTGGACCTGGGCCAGATTTAGAGACCACGGGACCAGTTTAACTCTAAGGACATTGGAGCCTTGCAGTGGTCAGCAAGGTGGTACGACAGGGACACAGGATGGAGACATGTATGGGAACTGATGTCAATAGGTCAGCTGACCAGAGTCAAGTAACTTAGTTGCCATAACGACCAACCCGTTATGGTATGGAAGAGAGGCGAACGCCACATCTAACTTTAGTGGTAAGGTACAGCTGTTTCCTGTGTCAGCGGAAATCTAGGATATAAGGGCCACTGTAAAATGTCATTCGGTGTGTCTCTTCTCTCTGCCTGCCGTGATGAGAGCACACCCAGCGCTGTGGAATAAAACTTCTATCTTAATTGTCTACTTGAGCAAATCTATCATTAATTACTGAATGGGGAAAGCATCTCGGCCTGCCGCCCATCATCAGACATTCACCCACTATCATGTAACTAGGAGAAAGTGGGGGCCGATTCCCCCTTAACCTTCATCCCCTATCATCTTCATCCATGTACAAACTCACACCCCTTGCTCATGATTGGTCTAAACCTCACCCGAGGGCGGACCCCTTACCTGTGGAAATCTGATTGTATAAATACTGACATGTAATGAATGATCGTCACTTTTTGGGAGGAACTTTGAAACGTTTCAGATGCGTCTGACGGACCTGTAAACTTCCTCCTTCTGCAGAAGAATATTAAATATCTTTTCTTATACATCTTGAAACGAAACAGGCTGCCATTATTGAATAATTTGCTCTAACAGACTGGAGGTGCTAGGGGAGGGGGAGCAGGGTGTGAGGCTGGAGGTGCTAGGGGAGCAGGGTGTGAGGCTGGAAGGACACTGGTCCCTTCTATGGCATTAGCTGCCTCCCGCAGCAAATCTGCCCATGTCGACATTTTTAAGGCTAGGCTATGCTATTATAAGGCTAGGCTATGATACTAAAATACTAAATACTATATACTATACTATATACTATATACTACACTATATAACTATATAATATACTATATACTACACTATATAACTATATAATATACTATATACTACACTATATAACTATATATGTATATGCATGTATACTGTATGTATACTTTATGCATTAATATTCAACAGTTTGACACATTGTTTACAATTTCTATAAACAGTTCACAAGGCATATACAGATTACTACAACATTGTATAGCTGTATTATAGAACATCAAGCATCTTTACAGTTAATTTACATTAAACTTCACTCAAGTGTCAGTCTACACGCCATGCAACAGCATACTTCAAGACAATATCTTCATTAAGATGCATTGCTCTAATAGCTAACAATAGCTATTGTTGTTGTTGTTATTGTTATAATAGCTGTACAACATACCGTGTCACTTTCAGAGTGAGACATGGTGGTCTTCTCAATGTATTCCTCACTGGATTCCTCACTCTTTTTTGAACATGTGAACATAAGAACATGTGAACGTTAGAATTATAAGGTTCTATCTCCATTTTTGACAACATTTTGTTTTGTTTTTTACATAATCTGATCCATTAGTTGTTTATTAATGCCTGTGTGGTGTTATTTTTCAAATGTTGAAATGTTTGAGTAATTAATAAAATACAAAGGTTCCATCTCACAAAACATAATGGAATGTAAAAACTTTGACGCTCAATATCTCTGAACTACCCTAATAATAATAATAATGGATTTTATTTATAAAGCACTTTACATTTCAAGAATCTCAAAGTGCTACAGTCAATAAAAGAAACAAAAACAGCACAACACAATAAAGATCACTAAAAACATCAAAAGCAGAAAGGTTAAAAAGACACTGTGGCATAAAACTAAAGAAAAAAATAAATACAAATCTGGCTACTGGAACGCTTTGTTAAAAAGATGAGTCTTAAGTCCGCTCTTAAAAGAGTCGACCGACTGTGGTGCTCTCAGGTGGGCAGGGAGGGCGTTCCACAGTTCGGGGGCGATGGAGCAGAAGGCCCGGTCTCCCATGGAGCGGAGGTGGGTTTTGGTGGGTTTGCATTTGATGAGCGGAGAGTGCGAGTGGAGGGGCTGTGGGATTTGACCAGGTCCTTGAGGTAAGGGGGTGCGTTGCCGTGAATGCATTGATGAGTTAACAGTGAGATTTTGTAAATGATCCGAGAGGAGATGGGAAGCCAGTGTAGTGAGTGGAGGATGGGTGTGATGTGATCGTAAACGGAGATAGAACCTGATAATTCTAAGCTCACGAACATAAGAACATGTGAATGGCTCATAAATAAAACTAGCAGCAGCCTGTCCTTACAGACAATAACACACCATTGAATCTGTCTCATTAGACTTGAAGGGGCAATCTGGGATTGGTACATGCAGAATTATTATTATTATTTATTTTTTTACTCTTTTTTTTTTTTTACATAAAACTTCCAATGAGTCCCAGATTTAATTTAACCTTTATTTTAGCAGGAAGCCTCTTTGAGAGCAAGGTCTGAGTTTACAACCATACAGAATACAGAGACCAGGGTCTGAGTTTACAACCATACAGAATACTGACCAGGGTCTGAGTTTACAACCATACAGAATACAGAGACCAGCGTCTGAGTTTACAACCATACAGAATACTGACCAGGGTCTGAGTTTACAACCATACAGAATACAGACCAGGGTCTGAGTTTACAACCATACAGAATACAGACCAGGGTCTGAGTTTACAACCATACAGAATACAGACCAGGGTCTGAGTTTACAACCATACAGAATACAGACCAGGGTCTGAGTTTACAACCATACAGAATACTGACCAGGGTCTGAGTTTACAACCATACAGAATACAGAGACCAGGGTCTGAGTTTACAACCATACAGAATACAGAGACCAGGGTCTGAGTTTACAACCATACAGAATACAGACCAGGGTCTGAGTTTACAACCATACAGAATACAGACCAGGGTCTCCGTCAAGGCCCTGAACACAGAAAAGGCCTAAGTTCTGGGCCCAGGACAGTCCGGACGGATTGTATGGCAGCTAGTGCTGAGGCACAAACATGTACATTTTCAAGCCTGCAAACTGTGACACTTTAAAATAATGTGAAAAAATACTTTCTTGTGCAATATGACAACCCTAGTTGACTATCTGTGCAGTATAGTACAGTGGATTGTGTACATAGCCTTTATTGATGTAAACCAGCTCCTTACCTTCTTGTGATTTTATGCATCTATGCTTTTTCTAAAATGTGTTTCTTTTTCCTTTCCTAAACACCAGGGGAGCCTCCCCTCCTAAATTTCGTTGTTTGGTACCTGTACTGTAGCAATGACAAATAAAGTCTATCTACGTCGACTTGGTACATGCTGGCATGTCTAACCCTAACCCTAGTTTTCCCACATGTACCGTAACATATACATAATATACTAGCCTACATATATATTAAAACTAAACCCCAGGACACCCGGGGTTAGGTAATTAGTTAATGAGGTAATTAGCTAGGCACTTGATCAATTGATCATTGATGCAAATAAGCACCTTCCCCTACTAAATGCTGGGTCAACGGTATGCATGTATTATTGACACTGGTATTTATTCAACAGTTTAACAGATCGTTTATAATTTCTATAAACAGTTCACAAGGCACATACCGTATACAGATTACTACATTGTATCCACAGTAGAACATCAAGTATCTCTACAGTTCATTTATATACATTAAACTTCACTCAAGTGTTAATCTGCACACCATGCTGTTAAAATGATCATGCGGATACGGTTATAATCAAAGTCTCTTTACTCGCAGTTCAAGGACAATACAGAACGTACATCTTATGTCTGTGCTAGCATAGTAATGAATGTATCAACAAGCTCAACAAGCTCAACAAGTTCACTCGTAAGTAACACTCACTGCAGGTGGTGCCACCTGCAGGTCAACTCTCGTAACATCTCCTTTCACATAATCAATGAAGCGATTGAAGCGATTCTCTCAGAGATACTGAACTTAAACATGTAGTCCTTACAGTGGCCACTCAATAAACAATGAACAGTAAATAAGATAATAAGCATTCCATTATCATTCCTCTTCTTTTTTTTTTTTTTTTTTTTCTTTTGGGGGGGGGGATTATTATTGTTAAGTCACATAGTCTTTGGTATATTTCTCTGGTGGCTTGATGTTGGACCTGGTTCTGGTCTGCCGGAGACCTTGAGGCTCAGGGTCTGCCGGCTGGACTGTGTGTTCATCCAGTGCTGGAGCGTACTCGTCGGTATTAGTTTCAGCTCGACCCCATGTACCCCAGTCGTCCTCTCCTTCAGGGTTCTGAGGCGGTGATAGTCGGAGTGTTTCGTCCACTGGACGGATGTGTTTCCTGTTCCTTCGGTATGTTTTACCATGTACCATCACTTCATATGACCGGTCACTCTTCTGGTCAGTGCAAATGCCAAGCGCCCATGCACTGTTGGGTACATTGGGTTGTAGCAAGACTCGGACTGTCTCCCCTTGAATGATCACTGGCATGTCATGGGCATGTGCATCATAGTGGTGTTTTGAAATAAGCCCCTTTGTTTGCTTTTTTTCTATCACATTGTGCACTACCAGAGGTTGAAGCAGAAGGTCCTTGGAGGGCAGGTGTGTTCGTGTGCGTCTGGACATGAGTCGCTGAGCTGGGGAGCTGTCAAGTCCCTCCGTTGGAGTGTTTCTCCATGCCAGCACTGCCTTCCATGGGTCCTCTCCTGCCAACGCCGTCTTCTTTAGCAGTGTTTTGGCTATTTTAACAGCTGACTCCGCCTTGCCATTGCTTTGGCTGTGGTATGGTGATGACGTTACATGTCGGAAGTCCCAGTCATTCGCGAAGGTCTGAAAGTCAAGTCCCGAGAAGGGTGGGCCATTGTCTGAGATTACTGTGTGAGGTATGCCATGACGGCTAAACTGGTGTTTGCATCGATCGATGACAGTAGAAGCTGTGGTGTCCTCCAATTCATCCAGCTCCCAGTAGTCAGAGTAGTAGTCAACCATTATAAGGTAGTGTGAGTGGTTCACAGTGAATAGGTCCATGCCTACCTTAGACCATGGGAGTTTAGGGAGATGATGGGGATTGAGTGATTCTTTTGGTTGTCTCCTCTGAAGGGAGTTGCATGTGCTACATCTGTTGACATAGTCCTTGACATGTTCTGTTATTCCTGGCCAGAATACTGTGTCCCGTGCCTTCCTGAGGCTAGCTTCACTGCCGGAGTGCCCTGAATGTATCTTTGATAGGAAGTCATTTCGTAGTAACTCTGGGATGAAAACCCTGTCACCCTTGAATATCAGGCCATTATCGGTTGCCAGCTCCTCTTTGAATGTCCAGAACGGTCTCAGTGTTTGATCTACTGCCTGCTTGGAGATGGGCCAGCCTCCAGCGATTCGGGCATGCAGAACCTGACATAAGGGATCTTTGAGTGTGGCGGCTCTGATGGACTCTTGGGTCTTGGTAGAGATGTTGGTACAGCTGCTGTGATCCACGTGTTCGAGGGCTTCAGCGGTCAGGCCCATGGCGTAGACTGTGGCTGGTGTTTGCATTTGTGTGTGTGTTGTATTGGGTTGAGCAGTTCTAGATAGGAAATCTGCCACATGTAGCAGTTTGCCCTGTTTGTATTGTACCTGTAGCTGATAGCGTTGGAGCCGTAGTAGCATCCTCTGTAGCCTCTTGGGGGCTGTGAGAAGGGACTTCTTGAAGATCACCTCGAGCGGTTTGTGGTCGCTGTGCACTGTGATGCTCTCCCTGCCATGAATGTATTGATCAAATTTGTCACATGCAAAGACAATAGCGAGGCATTCTTTTTCTATTTGAGCGTATCTCTGTTCTGTAGGAGTTAGAGTCCTGGAGGCGTATGCAACAGGTTGTCCATTTTGCATGAGAGCTGCACCGAGGCCCGTTTCACTAGCATCACATTGAATTGTCACCTCCTCCCTTATGTCATAATACTTTAGTACTGGGTGATGAGTGACTAAAGTCTTCACAGTGTCAATGGCTGTGTCATGTTGTGGAAGCCACGCCCATTGGATGTCCTTGTCGGTCAGTCTCCTGAGTGGTTCACACACATCAGATAGGTGGGGAAGGAATTTAGCTAGGTAATTTACAAACCCCAGAAACCTCTGCAGTGCTTTGATGTCAGTTGGTGTCTGCATGTTTTGCACCGCCGTTACCTTCTCTGGGTCCGGGAGTAGGCCCTCTGTGGTGAGAAGATGACCCATGTATGGCACACTGGGCTGCTTCAGCTTGAGTTTTTTCTTGTTCAACTTTAAGTTGACCTCTCTCGCCCTTTGCAATAGGGCTGCAAGGTTTTTGTCGTGGTCAGCTAATGCTGTCTCTTGTGTGTCTCCACAGCCATAGAGAAGGATGTCATCAGCTATGACACTCACACCAGCCAGTCCCTGTAGTACATCATGTTGTCTGCGCTGGTATTCTTCAGCTGCTGGCTTGATGCCAAATGGCATCCTTAACCACCTGTATCTTCCCAGAGGTGTCCAGAATGTAGTGAGATAGCTGCTTTCCTCATCCAGCTTTACCTGCCAGTATCCATCCTTTGCATCTAAAACTGAAAATACTTTGGCATTCGCGATGTCTGGCAATATCTCCTCTATGGTAGGCATCTGATAGTGGGACCTCAGCAGAGCCTTGTTGAGCGCACTCGGGTCAATGCAGGTGCGCAGTTTCCCTGGCTTCTCGATGACGACCATGTTGCTGATCCATTGCGTGGGCTCAGTGACTTTAACAATGATTCCTTGCTCTTCCATTGACTTTATCGCTTCTGTGACCTTTTTCTTTAGTGGTATTGGAACCCGCCGTGGCAGGTGTTGTACTGGCCGTATATCAGTGTCGACTTTCAGGTGTAGCTCACCAGGTAGGCAGCCAAGCCCTTCAAATACATCTTCATACTTGGATATTATCTCCTCTGTCGTGTGTGCTGTATGCGTTTTGGTGGGCGTTTGTGGAGTGTCCAGATGATGAACTGCATGTCTGTGATTCACCCTGATCAAATCCAGTTTCTGGCACGTGTCAGCTGACAGCAGAGGGACCTGTGATGACTCCATGACCTGGAAATTTAGCATGTGAGTCTGTCCATCATGTTCCGTTTTCAGTCTGACTTCTCCAGTTGGCTTTATCAATGACCCATCATATAGCTTGAGAGTGGCTTTGCTGGGACGAAGAGCAGGGTTGCCATCCTGTGTAATGCATTGTAGGTCTCGGTAGCTTAATACATTGACAGTGGAGCCTGTGTCTAATTGACATTTCACTGTGTGGCTGGGGTCATATGTCACTTTTCCATGCATTTGTGGGGTAAGCTTTAGATTGACAAACAGTTTGTGTGCTGTGTCCTGTATAGAGTTTACATGTGAAATGTACCACATTTCATCTGGTGATTCACTATCTGGCTCATTGTATGCATCCTGCATTACGTTAACATGACGTTTGTGTTGTGCTTGTTTGCATACCTTAGCAAAATGGTTTTTCTTGCCACAGGTTTTGCAAATGGTTCCATATGCTGGGCATTTCAGACGTTCATGTGTAGACCCACAGTAGTGGCATGTGACTCCTGGTTTCCTTTCTCTACTTGTGGTGCTTGGAGGTTCTGTCGGCTTGTGTCGAGTGAAGCCACGCCCCTCTGAATGTCTTTCTCTTGAAGCATAACTCACAGTCTCCTGCTCACCTCCGCTCATTCTTTTGTTTTGTATCTGTGCTTGTTCGCTTGCCCTGCACGTGTCTACGGCTGCCGCTAGGGTGAGTTTAGCTTCTCTCAGCATGCGCGTGCGTGCGCTAATGTCTTTTGTCCCAATGACAAGCCTGTCACGTATCATTTCTTCATTCAGCTGGCCAAAGTTACATGTATGTGCTAGCTTCCTTAAGTTTGCAACATATTGGTCTACTGACTCACTCTGGCTCTGTTGGGTGCTATTGAATATATACCGTTCATAAATCACATTCCTGGATGGTTCGAAATGCTGTTCAAGTGCATCTAGAATCTTGTCAGGTTTGAGTCTGTCTGCTTCTGTCATGTGAAGGTGCCGTTGCAGCATGTGGCATTCCTTGCCTATTATGGTTAGTAGGGTAGCTATGCGGATCTTGTTGTCCTTTTTGTCCAGCCCAGTTGCAATCTCGTAGTTTTCCCACTGTGCTCTAAAGAATGTCCAGTTGCTATATGCATCCCCTTTCATGTCCATCCGTTCCGGCACTGGAATCGCCGGGTAAATAGCTTTAGCTTCAGCCATTGCGTTCGTGATAGCTAGCGCGGTCCGTCTCAGCAGTAACGATAGTTATCAGAATGTTTTTTCGTCTTTGGGTATGTTATTCCCTTCTTCTGTCGTTTGCCGCTGAGTCCAGTTCTGACACCATGTTAAAATGATCATGCGGATACGGTTATAATCAAAGTCTCTTTACTCGCAGTTCAAGGACAATACAGAACGTACATCTTATGTCTGTGCTAGCATAGTAATGAATGTATCAACAAGCTCAACAAGCTCAACAAGTTCACTCGTAAGTAACACTCACTGCAGGTGGTGCCACCTGCAGGTCAACTCTCGTAACACATGCAACAGCATAATTCAAGCCAATATCTTCATCATAATAATAATAATAATAATAGCAGACTTATATAGCGCTTTTCTAGCCACTCAAAGACGCTTTACAAACTGAAAAGATCGAGTAGTAAAATAAAAAGAAACAAAAAAAAATAGATAAAAGAAAGTATAGCCTAGGGGGGTCTAATTAATTTTTAGATTACTAAATCGAAGTGTCTTTGTAGGACAATCTACTCTGCATATTGCAATTACACCTAGATTTCGGGCGGAGACACGGCGAACAAGCAACGCCAGCGTCAGGCATTTAAAAAAAAAAAGTGATCATATCATACAATATAATTTTTAGATGACTATATATAATATCTTTCTGTATTTATCAGAAATGACGAGAGTAGAACATACCGTGTCGGAGTCTGACATTCTGGTCTTTGTCTGTCAGTCACTCTCTATCGCAATTATCTATCTATTATTTTCTTCTTGCTTTCCAAACTTTTTCTACTCTTCTCTTCTCAACAACTACTTATCAGTACTCAGACACACTACACTCCATGAGAGAAAATAGATCCATAAAAAGTAAAACAAAAGCACAGTCAATAAAAACAACAATAAAAAGTTGCATTTTGAGGGATCGTTTGAGGAGGAGAACGGGATGGATTCTTTCGCGATGCGCGTGTGCGTAGCGGCGAAGCGCGTGTAGACAAGGTGGGTTAGGGTTAGTTAATTGGCCTTGATTTCTCGTTTTACGTTAGCATACTGGGTTCATTTACAAGCTCAGAATAGTTCACATCCTACTACTATTATACAAGATTGTTGGGAGCATAATAAGACTGACTATATGAGTTTTGGATGGATAGGGAATACAATAGCTAAACGATATGACTTAGATACATTACAGTATAGTCCAGTAGTTCCACATTCAATTATTCCACCTTGGTTATTTGTGAATCCACTAGTAGATTTAGGTATACAACAAGAACTGCGAAATAAGTCCAAATATGCACATCCTGGGAATGTAGCACAGAACTATATTGGTCTATATTGAATCCCTTGGCCTGTTTCATGGACAATGAAAGATTTTGATGCACACTATTTTTATTTTTTGGACCATTGTTATTCTTATATTTTGTTCTGTTATTAGTCTCTGTGGAGGATTGTGGGAATATTTTTTTGCCCTTTAAGTGTACGATTTTTTATGTATATACTGTATGTACACCTGCACATTTGATGTGTGTGCCTTCTCTTCCTGCACATTTACACTGCTGCACATTTACACTGCTGCTATCTTTTTTTGTGTGTTGTCACTGCTGTTGTATCCTACTGACTCACCTGCCAGTGAGGACGCAGAGACTTTACCACTGTGCCACCAGAGCGCCCATTTTTATTCTTATATTTTGTTCTGTTATTAGTCTCTGTGGAGCATTGTGGGAATATTTTTTTATTTTAAGTGTACAATTTGTATGTATATACTGTATGTACACCTGTACATTTGATGTGTGCCTTTTCCTGCACCTTTACACTGCTGCATTGTTATTTTCATTGTATTTTTATTATCTTGTTGTAATATTGTTTTTAATAAATTTGTCAAAATATATATTGTCAATTTTCATCCTGGTAAAACTTAAGACGTGTAAAATGTTATACCCAATTTTTTATTTTAGGTGTGTTTACAAGAATTAACACGGTTCATGTAAAATACTGCTTAATCTATTTTATTTATATTTAAATCTTATTAGGACCCACATTGGAAATCAAAGGAACCATTGCACAACCAAACCCAGTTAGGACCCACCTCGGTCCCATATAGACTTGCCTGGTTGGGGCCCACCTAGGGCCCAGGTAGAACCCACCTAAAGCCCACATGGGCATCCCAGTTAGGACCCACCTCGGTCCCATATAGACTTGCCTGGTTGGGGCCCACCTAGGGCCCAGGTAAAACCCACCTAAAGCCCACATGGGCATCCCAGTTAGGACCCACCTCGGTCCCATATAGACTTGCCTAGTTGGGGCCCACCTAGGGCCCAGGTAGAACCCACCTAAAGCCCACATGGGCATCCCAGTTAGGACCCAAGTGGATCCCGCTAACATTGCCGACATGAGGCCCATATGGGTTAGCCCACCTTGAAACCATATGGGACCCACGTGGGCGTGCTGGCTGGGTAGAGATATGGCTCTAATTTTTACAGATGGGTCAAAAGACCCAGAGACAGGACGTTCAGGAGCTGCAGTATTTCTCCCTCATATAAGGCAGGAATAAAATAAAAATAAAATAAAGAACCACCGATAATTTATCAGTATACACAGTGGAGCTTCTAGACATTTTAACAGCATTAGAATGGTTGGTAGAGAACAGGGTAAATAATGCATTAATTGCTTCGGACAGCTGGGCAGCATTGTCTAGTATTAGATCTTTGAAATCTTGCAGACAGGATATTATTTTCATGATTCATCAGTTAATTTATGGAATATATAGCACATATATGACTGTTATCAGTTAATACAGTATTTGAAAGACACTGGGTTGATAGACAGGATTTAACCCCCTTTGGGGCTGGAGGTGCTCCGGGAGCAGGAGCAGGGTGTGAGGCTGGTGGTGCTAGGGGAGCAGGAGCAGGGTGTGAGGCTGGAGGTGCTAGGGGAGGGGGAGCAGGGTGTGAGGCTGGAGGTGCTAGGGGAGGGGGAGCAGGGTGTGAGGCTGGAGGTGCTAGGGGAGCAGGGTGTGAGGCTGGAGGTGCTAGGGGAGCAGGGTGTGGGGCTGGAGGTGCTAGGGGAGGGGGAGCAGGGTGTGAGGCTGGAGGTGCTAGGGGAGGGGGAGCAGGGTGTGAGGCTGGAGGTGCTAGGGGAGGGGGAGCAGGGTGTGGGGCTGGAGGTGCTAGGGGAGGGGGAGCAGGGTGTGAGGCTGGAGGTGCTAGGGGAGGGGGAGCAGGGTGTGGGGCTGGAGGTGCTAGGGGAGCAGGGTGTGAGGCTGGAGGTGCTAGGGGAGCAGGGTGTGAGGCTGGAGGGACACTAGTCCCTTCTATGGCATTAGCTGCCTCCCGCAGCAAATCTGCCCATGTCGACATTTTTAAGGCTAGGCTAGGCTATGCTATTATAAGGCTAGGCTATGATACTAAAATACTAAATACTATACTATATACTATATACTATACTATATACTACACTATATAACTATACTATAGAATGATAATGATACTATATAAAGGCTATAAAGGCTATGATACTAAAGGCTAGGCTATAATACTATAAGGCTAGGCTATATATTATATAAATAATATACTATATACTACACTATATACAGTAACTACTATATAACTATATAATATACTATATAATGATAACAATACTATATAAAGGCTATAAATGCTGTGATACTAAAGGCTAGGCTATGGAAAGGCTGTACACACAAAAGGCAACAAGTGCAGCAATTGGAGAAAGGGCAAACTGTAGCTAGTTTTTATAGTCTCTTACAGCCCGCCCCCCCCCGTGCTAAAAACTCATGTCGGAATGAAATACAATGCAAATGAGCACCGTGGTAACACTCGAATGAAATGCACTCATGACCAAATGTAATACACACATTGATTTCATTTTGGCACAAATATGCCGTATTTTTTTTCATTGTATTTAGTGTTACACATGTATTGCATTTCGATGTGTGTATTGCATTCCGATGTGTGTATTGCATTTGAATGTGGCACGATCCGCCCTCCATACCTTTTACAGTACAAACATCACAAAATACAAATGGTCTTCAACAGAAACACAAACATACATACACAGACAGTAGTGTGATAATGAACGCATTTTATTTTTTATGATATGGATCACGGGATTACAGCCCACAAAGACTTATCCTTCACATTAAGGATGCACAAATAAATCAATGATCAATTAACAAACTAATGTATGAACAAACTAACACTAATGAACAAACTAACATGAATGCAAATCTCAAGGTCTTTTAGAATTAGGTTTAAATCCTTCAATTAACCTACGTCCTAAAACGTACGTCTTTTACAAGCCATGTATCACATACCGAGTAGCCTATGGCCGCCGAGACAGTGAATCCAATTCACAAGTATTTAGTGATCCTAAAACTGTTGTTTGTTATTGAGTGGGCTCTTCAAGACTTCTGTAATATGCAAAAAAAACGAAAACATTTTAAAGAAGCTTTTTGCTTATTTGCACGACTTGAGAATTCCCGACATGCGGCCCTTTTCACCAGACCCTGTCACATTTCTGAAAGAAAAACAAAGCTGGTAAGCTTGTTGTCACATGTAATGATGAATAACTGAGCATGTACTTCAACAATGGATTGCAAGGTTTCTTGCAGTTTACCTGCATTTGCTCATAAGTCCAGCCCAGGAAGAAGGTGACATAACATAGTAGCTTGTGTGCCCTAACAAACAGCATAAAGAGTCAGTTTCTGTGACCAGCGGGCCACCACCACCACTGTGTCCTTGGTAAGCAGAATCCAATGTTGCAACACTTACAGATCAAACAGAGGCTTACTGTTCATAGGCCTTGTTTGCTGTAACTGCATGAATACTATCGATGTATTACTACAGTTCACTCAATCACATATGTTACACAAAGCATAAAAACACTCCAACTGAGCTCTTCAAAACACAGAAAACACACAGGGTGTTACTGCGATGTTTATACAGGAGAAGCTGAAGTGTCGACAACTGAAAAGATTCTAATGGTATGACATCAGCATGCTTAAAGACCCAGAGTCAAACAACATCACAGATGTTATGAGACAAACCACATAGCAAGGTGATTACATTAGGTGTTTTTTAACTTATTCTTCAGAATGTTTTCTTCTTGGTCTGTCAGTGGTCTGTTACCTGACAGGGATCTATACCCCCCCTCCGGTCCCCCGGCACAGATCAAGTCCTCAGTGATCCTCCCATTGTAGACAGTAGAGATGGTGCAGACAGGCCTGTCTATCAGAGAGACCTCTGCCACCATGGTGCTAAAGGCTGATCCTGGGATGATGGGAGGGAACATGAGCTACGGAACAATGCCCTTGTTCACATCCTATTACATGTCTAATGCCCTTGTTCACATCCTATTACATGTCTAATGCCCTTGTTCACATCCTATTACATGTCTAATGCCCATGTTCACATCCTATTACAATGCCTAATGTTAATATGGTACAAGTCAACAGGCAGGGCTCTGTTTTAGTCAACTGGTTTCAAGCCCTCACAATGGGACACACTATACCTATTCTCTGAGACCGTATTCCATCACAGGCTGAGAACACATGCAAGCAGGTAGCCTTGCCTACTGCCCAGCCTAGAAAGGTTGCCGCGAGCACTCACATTCTGACCCTTTCCAGGGTATCCTCTCCTGCCCTGCTGGGTAAACCTTCACTCCGTCACACGGCTGTGATTGTGACTGTGAGTGGCCATCCCCACACGCCTCTCCCAACACACACCTGGAGGAGACTGCAGGGAGGGAGAGGATATAGGGGAGGGTCATGTGATCAAGATGCAAATGAAATTAAGTGACGCTTACAGGATTTTAAAGACCAGATGATAGACCGGAGGCCCAAACTCCCAGATACTCACTGTAGTATCCAATCAGGACCCCAGCCACCAGGAGAAGAAGAGATACACTGATGACAGTGGCTACAGTGTACTTGATGCACCTCTGTCTCACACCTGAAAACAGGTTGAAAGATGGAAATACATCCTCTTTAGAAGGCGTGTATGTGAACAATGCTTTTTATTTATTTTTTTATAATTATATTTATTGGCATTTTCTTATTTTAGAACAATCAACAAAAGCACACCAATCAGCAAAACACACATATTATACAACATTTGAATTGCAAATCGACGTGTGAACAATTGAAAGATGTGAAACAATTCTTGATCATGTTTTATGTTAAATGTGAAGGTGTGAGTTGAGGGTAATTGTCATTATCACTTCAAATGTGCCAATATTATCAAAAGAAAAGAAGAAACATGGAGTGAAGGAGACTCACATTTGCGGGCAGGGATGGAGGTAATGATTTCAGGGGGAGAGACCGAGGCAAGATGGTGAACAACCTGAGGATGGTCCTCTATAGTGGGGTTAAATAGTGGAGGTCTCCCCTCCCTCTCCTGGAACCCCACATTTATGACACAACGACCAGAGTCCTTGTAAACATATAGTATGCACAGATGAATACATTTGAGAAAGAGAGAAATACAGTTGAGTTTCTATATTGATTCTGCAAAGGTATAAAAACACAATATAATACAGGACAGGCATCTGAATATTTGAGCAGTAATTCTTTATCAATGTGTCAGGGAATGAAGGCAAACTTACTGGATCAGTAATCATCTTCTCTCAGAGAAACCTTGGGACATAGCACAAGTTAACATTCTTTGAACATATTTGAACATGTAAATCGTTAGGGAACCATTTATTATGTCAAAAGTAAATGCATGTAGATTCTAAGTAAAACATTGTATAAATCAGGAAACCGGGTGAGATTTTAGATAGCTTGTATCTAGGTTATTATAGTATATTGATTATTGATTATTATTGGATTATTATACATTATAGACACATACTATCATTAAAATAAATGTTGAAATAAAACACTTACTTGCAAGTCCACTTGTTGATGTTCTGTAGCAGTTGAGGTTCAATACATCTCCTTCTGGCCATTCAACACTACTCAGTCACCCCACAGTCAACACTACTCTACTACTACTCACCCCACAGTGAACAAACAAGATTGCGATCTCTAAACCTCCTGAGACACTCCTAAGGTTGGAGGTGGGGTGGGAGTTTACCACCCACCCAACACGCCGGAGAGACCCATGAGTAAGCAAAACTAGCCCACTGCCCCACACCAATGAACTTACTGTACAGTGCCCTGCAGAAGTAATGGAAGTGAAGTGAAGCATTTTGTCTACATCAAACGATTAATATGAGGTTGGTAGAGATTCTCCGTTTTTATTTCCTAGTATTTGTGTACATATTGGTTTCACCATTCAGAAATTACAGCACATTTGATGCATAGTCCCCCTATTTTAAGTTTTTGATTTGACCTAAAAGTAATGGACAATTGGCTTGACAGGTGTTTCGTGTAAGTGTAACTCAACATCAGGAATTCCGGATGTAAACTGAATGTCGCTATTATAGAGATCGCCTTAGAAAAGCTTGTTCAATCATTCAAATATAAATGTCCTTAATGTCCTGATTAATTAATATATATGAATAATTCATTGATTTGGTTGTGGCTCAGTAGTTCCAGGCCTGGTGAGATGTTTTGGGGTGTGGATGTGGGGATGTGTGGCTGTAGGTGGCAGATGGGATGGGCTTGCTGAGCTTATCAGAGCATGATTTACATTTACATTTTTGGCATTTAGCAGACGCCTTATTCCAAAGCGACTTACAATCAATACATTGAATACAGTGAATCATCAATCCACCAGTCGTAGCAGGAAGAGTAATCCAGCTCAGGCCCGGGGACATTGACAGAAGGAAAAACCTTCTTGAATGAATGAATGAATGGTCTTTATTGTCATTGCTATAGTACAGGTACCAAACAACGACATTTGGGAGGGGTGGCTCCCCTGGTGCTAGGAAAGAAAAGAAAAAACTAAAAAAACAAGAAAGGAACGGAGCTGGTTTACATAAATAAAGGCTATGTACACTATCCACTATACTATACTGTACAGATAAAACGACTAGGGTTGTCATATTGCACATAGTGTTATTGCACATTCATTTAAAGTGTCGCAGTTTGCAGGCTTGAAATGTACACATTTGTGCCTCAGCACTACACCAGATTTTTCAATCCAGCAGCTGCCATCAATCTGTCCAGACTGTCCAGGGCCCAGAACCTAGGTCTTTGCTGTGTTCAGGGCCTGGATGGCCCTGGGGTAGAAGCTGAGCTTCAGTCTGTTTGTCCTTGCGGCCATGGTCCTGTACCGCCTTTTCGAGGGCAGCCGGGCAAAGTGTTCGTACCCAGGGTGGGATGGGTCTCTGGAGATCTTGGAGGTCTTCCTGAGGCAGCGTGTGTTGTACAGCTCTTCCAGAGAGGGGAGGGGGGCGCCGGTGATCTTCTGGGCTGTTCTCACGACTCTCTGTAGCGCATTTCTCTCTGCGGCTGTGCAGCTGGAGAACCAGTTGCAGATGCAGTAGGTGAGGATGCTCTCCACTGCGCAGCGGTAGAAGGCCACCAGTATCTCCTGCTTGTTGTGGTCCTTCCTGAGGACTCTCAGGAAGTAGAGCCGCTGTTGTGCCTTCTTGATGATGGCTGCTGTGTTGTTCTTCCAGGACAGGTCATCCTGTATGTGCACCCCCAGGAATCGGAGGGTTGAGACTCTCTCCACGCTCTCTCCGTCGATGAGCAGGGGCTGGACCTCAGATTTTTTCCTCCTGAAGTCCACGATGATTTCCTGGGTTTTTGACTGGTTCAGCAGCAGGTTGTTAACCTTGCACAGCTTGCTCAGCTGCTCTACCTCATCCCTGTACGCCGCCTCGTCCCCCCCCGAGATGCAGCCCACCACGGTGGTGTCGTCTGCAAACTTTACGATGGAGTTGCTGGGGTGGACGGGGGTGAAGTCGTAGGTGTAGAGGTTGTAGAGGATGGGGCTTAGCACGCAGCCCTGGGGGGACCCAGTGCTGAGTCTGAGGGCTGTGGAGGTGTGGGAGCCCACCCGCACCCTCTGGGTGCGGTCGGACAGGAAGTCCTTGATCCATGCACATATAGAGTGTGATAGTCCCAGGTCTAGTAGTTTGGTCACTAGCCTGTCTGGAAGGATGGTGTTGAAGGCAGAGCTGAAGTCCACAAAGACTTCTATCACCACCTTCTTCTTTTTTTTAATATAGACACTGGAGAAACAGAGAAACAGTACAAAGGGGGCAATAGAAGTTTTTAGGGGACACAGTAAATGGGAAAAGCGGGTGTCTTCAGGAGACGCAGTGCTGGGGGGCAGTAGACGTCTCAGGAGCAGTTAAGGTGTAACCTGAAGAGATGGAGGTCTTCAGTCTATGACGGAAGATGGGTAATGACTCTGCAGTTCTGACAGCCGTGGGAAGCTCATTCCACCAGCGGGGAGCCAGTGTTGTGAAGAGAGGTGATCGGGCAGCATGACTGCCGTGTTGGTGTAGAGGTGGTGGTGTATGGTGTTGGTGTAGAGGTGGTGGTGTAGAGGTGTTGGTGTAGAGGTGGTGGTGTAGAGGTGTTGGTGTAGAGGTGGTGTAGAGGTGTTGGTGTAGAGGTGTTGGTGTAGAGGTGGTGGTGTAGAGGTGTTGGTGTAGAGGTGGTGGTGTAGAGGTGGTGGTGTAGAGGTGTTGGTGTAGAGGTGGTGTAGAGGTGGTGTAGAGGTGTTGGTGTAGAGGTGGTGGTGTAGAGGTGGTGTAGAGGTGGTGGTGTAGAGGTGGTGTAGAGGTGTTGGTGTAGAGGTGGTGTAGAGGTGTTGGTGTAGAGGTGTAGAGGTGTAGGTGTAGAGGTGGTGGTGTAGAGGTGGTGGTGTAGAGGTGGTGGTGTAGAGGTGTTGGTGTAGAGGTGTAGGTGTAGAGGTGGTGTAGAGGTGTAGGTGTAGAGGTGTTGGTGTAGAGGTGGTGGTGTAGAGGTGGTGGTGTAGAGGTGTTGGTGTAGAGGTGGTGTAGAGGTGTTGGTGTAGAGGTGTTGGTGTAGAGGTGTAGGTGTAGAGGTGGTGGTGTAGAGGTGATGGTGTAGAGGTGGTGGTGTAGAGGTGGTGTAGAGGTGGTGGTGTAGAGGTGGTGGTGTAGAGGTGGTGGTGTAGAGGTGTTGGTGTAGGTGTAGAGGTGTAGAGGTGGTGTAGAGGTGTTGGTGTAGAGGTGGTGGTGTAGAGGTGTTGGTGTAGAGGTGGTGGTGTAGAGGTGTTGGTGTAGAGGTGTTGGTGTAGAGGTGTAGAGGTGGTGGTGTAGAGGTGTAGAGGTGGTGGTGTAGAGGTGTTGGTGTAGAGGTGTAGAGGTGGTGGTGTAGAGGTGTTGGTGTAGAGGTGTAGGTGTAGAGGTGTAGAGGTGTAGAGGTGGTGTAGAGGTGTTGGTGTAGAGGTGGTGGTGTAGAGGTGGTGGTGTAGAGGTGTTGGTGTAGAGGTGTAGAGGTGTAGAGGTGGTGGTGTAGAGGTGTTGGTGTAGAGGTGTTGGTGTAGAGGTGTAGAGGTGGTGGTGTAGAGGTGTTGGTGTAGAGGTGTAGGTGTAGAGGTGGTGGTGTAGAGGTGGTGTAGAGGTGTTGGTGTAGAGGTGGTGGTGTAGAGGTGGTGGTGTAGAGGTGGTGGTGTAGAGGTGAAGGTGTAGAGGTGTTGGTGTAGAGGTGTTGGTGTAGAGGTGGTGGTGTAGAGGTGGTGGTGTAGAGGTGGTGGTGTAGAGGTGGTGGTGTAGAGGTGTTGGTGTAGAGGTGTAGAGGTGGTGGTGTAGAGGTGGTGTAGAGGTGTTGGTGTAGAGGTGGTGGTGTAGAGGTGGTGGTGTAGAGGTGTTGGTGTAGAGGTGTTGGTGTAGAGGTGGTGGTGTAGAGGTGGTGGTGTAGAGGTGGTGGTGTAGAGGTGGTGGTGTAGAGGTGGTGGTGTAGAGGTGTTGGTGTAGAGGTGAAGGTGTAGAGGTGTAGGTGTAGAGGTGGTGGTGTAGAGGTGTTGGTGTAGAGGTGGTGGTGTAGAGGTGTAGGTGTAGAGGTGTAGAGGTGGTGTAGAGGTGTAGGTGTAGAGGTGTAGGTGTAGAGGTGGTGGTGTAGAGGTGGTGGTGTAGAGGTGGTGGTGTAGAGGTGGTGGTGTAGAGGTGGTGGTGTAGAGGTGGTGGTGTAGAGGTGTAGGTGTAGAGGTGTAGAGGTGGTGTAGAGGTGTAGGTGTAGAGGTGTAGGTGTAGAGGTGGTGGTGTAGAGGTGGTGGTGTAGAGGTGTAGGTGTAGAGGTGTAGGTGTAGAGGTGTTGGTGTAGAGGTGGTGGTGTAGAGGTGGTGGTGTAGAGGTGGTGGTGTAGAGGTGGTGGTGTAGAGGTGGTGGTGTAGAGGTGTAGAGGTGTTGGTGTAGAGGTGTTGGTGTAGAGGTGGTGGTGTAGAGGTGGTGTAGAGGTGGTGTAGAGGTGGTGGTGTAGAGGTGTTGGTGTAGAGGTGGTGGTGTAGAGGTGTAGGTGTAGAGGTGGTGGTGTAGAGGTGGTGGTGTAGAGGTGTAGGTGTAGAGGTGTAGAGGTGTTGGTGTAGAGGTGTTGGTGTAGAGGTGGTGGTGTAGAGGTGGTGTAGAGGTGGTGGTGTAGAGGTGTTGGTGTAGAGGTGTAGAGGTGGTGGTGTAGAGGTGTTGGTGTAGAGGTGGTGGTGTAGAGGTGTTGGTGTAGAGGTGTAGAGGTGTAGAGGTGGTGGTGTAGAGGTGTAGGTGTAGAGGTGTAGAGGTGGTGGTGTAGAGGTGTTGGTGTAGAGGTGGTGGTGTAGAGGTGTTGGTGTAGAGGTGTAGAGGTGTAGAGGTGGTGGTGTAGAGGTGTAGGTGTAGAGGTGTAGAGGTGGTGGTGTAGAGGTGTAGGTGTAGAGGTGGTGGTGTAGAGGTGTTGGTGTAGAGGTGGTGGTGTAGAGGTGTAGGTGTAGAGGTGGTGGTGTAGAGGTGGTGGTGTAGAGGTGGTGGTGTAGAGGTGGTGGTGTAGAGGTGTAGGTGTAGAGGTGTAGAGGTGGTGGTGTAGAGGTGTTGGTGTAGAGGTGTAGGTGTAGAGGTGTTGGTGTAGAGGTGGTGGTGTAGAGGTGGTGGTGTAGAGGTGGTGGTGTAGAGGTGGTGGTGTAGAGGTGGTGGTGTAGAGGTGGTGGTGTAGAGGTGTAGGTGTAGAGGTGTAGAGGTGGTGGTGTAGAGGTGTAGGTGTAGAGGTGTAGAGGTGGTGGTGTAGAGGTGTTGGTGTAGAGGTGGTGGGGCATGATGCCAGGCAAAGTAGCAGAACAATGTGTAGGTCAAGCAATCTTCCTTCAAATCCTGAGAATTCACTACGGTGATAATAACAATAATACTTGCCAGAATTTCAGAAAGGTCGTCACATAGTGACACTAGACAATGATGAACCAAAACGGCAAAGATAAATAGGTCTACTATCTTGAAATACAGTTATAAAAATAACCGTTAATAAATATGTTTCTTAAGATTTGTATGAAGACATGAAAATGCTTATCCATGGCCGATAAATCAACCCCCTTTCCCTTCTGTGGAAAAAACAATATCATCTATTATTTTACTTAAATTTTCCGGCTAAACAAAGAGAAAAGTAGAAAGCCCTCCTGGCGGCAAGTTCAGCCCTTCCCTTGAGACAGCCTACGAGTGGAGAGAGTTGAACATCGTTATTCTCTTCAAGTGTGTTCCTAATACATGCAATAGGATAATGATCACTAATTCCTAAATCAAAGACACCACTTGGAATCATTTGTTCTTGTTAGAAAAAAAAATCTATTAGAGTAGATCTCCAAAAGTCCTTCAGATAAGGTCTGCAAGGTTCATTGATTCATTGTGATAAATTGAGCCGAGAAGAAACTTCCTTTAAATAATCAGAAGAAAGAGTCAGCCAATCAATGTTAAAATCTCCCAAAACTATCATTTCAGAGTTGGCCCCTTCCAATTCTGTCAATTTTGAAAAGATTATACAATGACAGTATATAAACAAAAATCAATCTTTATTGTTTTACATGTTTAAAAAAAGGACCATGAATGCATTCAAACTAAAGTACATCAAGTGAAAGGTAAACATTCATTATTAACAGTACATGGCATAGATAGAGAGGATTATAGGCTTTGGACAACTTCATTGATGACACTTGACATGACATCACCTAACATGTCACCTTTGCTTACTTGCCCCACCACTCTTCATCCCTTTGACCCCCTGACTCCCCCCTCCCTCTCCCAGGTGTGTTGTCCCCCTGACTCCCCCGTCCTTCTCCCAGGTGTGTTGTCCCCCTGACTCCCCCGTCCTTCTCCCAGGTGTGTTGTCCCCCTGACTCCCCCCTCCCACTCCCAGGTGTGTTGTCCCCCTGACTCCCCCCTCCCTCTCCCAGGTGTGTTGTCCCCCTGACTCCCCCGTCCTTCTCCCAGGTGTGTTGTCCCCCTGACTCCCCCCTCCCTCTCCCAGGTGTGTTGTCCCCCTGACTCCCCCCTCCCTCTCCCAGGTGTGTTGTCCCCCTGACTCCCCCGTCCTTCTCCCAGGTGTGTTGTCCCCCTGACTCCCCCCTCCCTCTCCCAGGTGTGTTGTCCCCCTGACTCCCCCCTCCCTCTCCCAGGTGTGTTGTCCCCCTGACTCCCCCCTCCCTCTCCCAGGTGTGTTGTCCCCCTGACTCCCCCCTCCCTCTCCCAGGTGTGTTGTCCCCCTGACTCCCCCCTCCCTCTCCCAGGTGTGTTGTCCCTAGACCCAGGCCTGCCAGCCAGGGAACAGGCGGCTGAGGTTGTTGGGGTCCATGGCCTGTTGGATGAGGAGGTTGACCTGCCCCCCGACGCTGAGCACCGTGCCCTCCTCCACCCCCTTCAGCTTGTCCTGCAGCCTCAGCAGCACGCGCTCCGCCACCTTGTTGAAGCTCTGGCTGTCACTGCTGACAGGAAGGGACAGGACACGCAGAGCGCTCATTAGGTGTGTCAGGGTATATACAGGAATATTGAGGTTCATTTCAATACCTTTCTAAGACTTTTTAAAGACCTTGTCAATATTTTTCCAGACCTCAACGCCACTTGGAGCTGTAACCGTTTCCATCAGTGACACCTTTAACTTAACAACTAAGCTTAACTAACTTAACTAAGTTTTAGTTTGCAATAGACTAGACCACTATCATACAACAGAATTTCCGGTTCATCTTTGTTTTTTAATAAAACTAATAAATTCACAAACTTTTACTAAAAGTTTTTAGGACTCAAACTCTTTGGACAGAGTCTAATTCAGAAAAATACCTACAAAAGACCTCATAAAATCGTGATAAGACTTTTTAATACTTATTAAGGGTCTTGATTTTCCCAAAATTGATTTATCAACTTTTAATACTTTTCAAGACACCGCGGATACCCTGTGTGTGTGTGTGTGTGTGTGTGTGTGTGTGTGTGTGTGTGTGTGTATGTGTGTGTGTGTTATCATTTTATAATTAATTAATAATTTTGCCATTTAGCAGACGCTTTTAATCCAAAGCGACTTACAATTACGAATTACAGGGACATTCCCTGTGGAGTAACTGAGGGCTAAGTGGCCTTACTCAAGGGCACACTAGTAGTGGTGTGCTTTCAGGCGGGATTTGAACTCACAACCTTCCGATCACAAGTCCAACTCACTATCCACTAGACCACCACTACCCTGAAAACGTGTGTTGAAAATGTTAAAAATGTTTCTTCGGTGTCGTTCAATACATCATATATCAAAAGATGATGAGTTACCCAACCACATCAGACTGTTAGCCGCCATCAGGCCAACACCCTCCCAACATTTAAACAGGCCCTCAAAACCCACCTCTTCAAGCCTTCACCAGTTAACCCTTTCCCCCTCCCCTTCCCATGTGTCCCCAGCACTACCTTAATTAGGCCCCCTATACTTTCTTTTATTAATTTTTTGTGTCTTTTTATTATCACTACTCCATCTTTTCAGTTTGTAAAGCGTCTTTGAGTGTCTAGAAAAGCGCTATATAAGTCTAATGTATTATTATGATTTATTATTATTATTAAGTTATTCAAATGATATAATGTCATGGCCCTGTGCTGCCCTGGTGCTGTTGTGGAGTCGGGGGGGGAACAGTACCTGGACTTGCGGTGGGTCTCCAGGTCCTCTCCTCCCAGGATGGAGGTGAGCGTGGCGTTGAGCTCGGCCTGCTCGTCGTGCTGCTGCTGCAGGTAGAAGGCCTTCAGCGGGTTCATGGTCCAGTCAAACAGAGGGTCGTACAGCAGCACCTACAGGACGCCACAGCACGCAGGACTGATGTCATACAAGATACATGGACTTATGCACTTATATAGCGCCGTTATCCAAAGACGCTTTACAACGGCCTCTCATTCACCCATTCACACACCAATGGCGAGGTAGGCAAGCTGCCATGCAAGGCGCCGGCTGGCCCGCTCACTGGGAGCAATTTGGGGTTCAGTGTCTTTCCCAAGGACACTTCGACATGTGGTCAGCCGGGGCTCGAACCGCCGATCTGCCGACCTTGCGATCGTTAAGTCGCCGGCTCTACCTCCTGCGTCAAAGCCGCCCCATACACATGTACAGTAATAAACACACGTACACAGGGGCACGGAATCAAATGTTTTGTGTGTGTGTGTGTGTGTTTGTGTACCTCAACAATGGTCAGCAGGGCCTCCTGAGAACTCTTCATGACCTCCATGGTCTTCTCACAGCATCTGAACAGAACAGAGGCAAGTTTCAAGACTATCCCGACGGTGCCTTCTCGTAAGTATTGGAAAGAGGAAGCATGCTGTATTGTTTTAGCTCTATGTGATTCACTGTTACTTTCTCAGATCGGTTTCACCATTTAGAAATGACAACCCTTTTTTTATAGATAGTCCCTCTATTTCAGGGTACCAAAAGTATTGGAAAATTGGCTTGACGTGTGTCATCTCATTAGTTAGTGTTAATGTGTTCCATCAACAAGCACATCACTTGTGCTTCCTCTTTCAAATACCTATGGAGGGCACTCAATGGAAGGCAGTCAATCATCTGAGAAAAATTATCTGCAAGTCTCTGTTTTCTAGGGAAAGTGCTCACCTTCTGAAAACCCCCTCTACCCCTGTTATGCCCATCCCATCAACTACATCTCTGGACAGTCTGAAAGGAACAGTCTCAGGGGTGGGGAGAATCCTGCCCTGTTCAAAAGCGACACCTGAGAACAGAAAGGGACAAAGACATGCCATGCAACTGTTAAATAACCTAACCTGACCCCAAATGTTCTGTCCAACTCTGAAACAACAAACCCGTGGCCCTTACCCAGATCTATATGCACCAGCTCAGCTGTCTCCTCGTCAATCAGGATGTTTTGGATGTGCCTATCACCCAGTCCAACAATGTAACCCACTGAGGGGGAGAACAAATACAAAAACAACGGATGGAGTTATTAGTTATTAGTGTCATTAAAAGAAAAGAAAAAAAGCTAAAGAGTAGAGAGGTGGTGTCTAGGAGCAGATGATTTCCTGGTGTAAAGTGTGTTTGTGTGAGTGTGTTGTGGAGAGCAGGGTTGGCTGTACCGATGGAGGACGTGGCCACGCTGCGGGTGTAGGCCAGCCGCTTCTCCAGCCACACCGCGGGGTCCAGGAAGCGCTCCATGCAGAAGTAGCGGAACACGGGCCGGAAGTTCTGACACACCTCACTGAAAGCCTGGGACTTCCCATCGAAGCCAAGCCTCTGAGACTCCTACAGAATAGACCATCATTCCATATTCATTCTGGAGCAATATTGCCTTATTTCATTATTTGTGTCCAAAAAACAAAACAAAAAATAAGTCAGGGGGTCAGGGGGACAAAAAAAAATCCCCCATTAGGTTTATGAAATATGGATTTTTAGTACAGGAGTGGGTACACCACACCACCAGAATAGAGCACGTTAAACACTGTTGTAATAATCCAGCCGTAGTGGAACTGACCATCATCTTTGTACGACAAGCTAGGTTGGTCCAGTCCTGGGGATGGAAGCGGATGTGGGCGCCCTTCTGGGGGTCGACCAGGAACTCCCCGATAGGCACGGTCCCAGAGCACCACTCCAGAACCCCGCTGCGCTGGGAGAAAGGAACCACCTGGGCAGAAACAGAGAAGGCTGACATCAGTAACACTCTGGACAAACAGATCCATTTAACACTAGAAGAGCCATGAGGGGTCACGGTGACCCCTGTGAGTAAAAAAAACAATCGAAAAAGTATATCTTTGCACTCGATCCTATTTCAGGACCCTCCTTTCATGACTTTTCCTAGATATGTGCGTTCTACCACCCAGTATCCTTACATTTTCAAAATCACTTCAGGATAAGATAGTATATTGTTTTGCAGTTTTTCTGTGTAGGAGGCAGGCTAAAATGTGTGTGTGAATGGGTGAACAAGAGGCCGTTGTAAAGCGCTTTTGAACAAGGCGCTATATAAGTCAGTCTGTATAAGTCAGTCTATATAAGTCAGTCTGTATAAGTCAGTCTGTATAAGTCAGTCTATATAAGTCAGTCTGTATAAGTCAGTCTATATAAGTCAGTCTATATAAGTCAGTCTATATAAGTCAGTCTATATAAGTCAGTCTATATAAGTCAGTCTACATAAGTCAGTCTGTATAAGTCAGTCTGTATAAGTCAGTCTATATAAGTCAGTCTATATAAGTCAGTCTATATAAGTCAGTCTATATAAGTCAGTCTGTATAAGTCAGTCTGTATAAGTCAGTCTATATAAGTCAGTCTGTATAAGTCAGTCTGTATAAGTCAGTCTATATAAGTCAGTCTATATAAGTCAGTCTGTATAAGTCAGTCTGTATAAGTCAGTCTATATAAGTCAGTCTATATAAGTCAGTCTATATAAGTCAGTCTATATAAGTCAGTCTGTATAAGTCAGTCTGTATAAGTCAGTCTGTATAAGTCAGTCTATAGAAGTCTGTCTATATAAGTCAGTCTATATAAGTCAGTCTATATAAGTCAGTCTATATAAGTCAGTCTATATAAGTCAGTCTATATAAGTCAGTCTGTATAAGTCAGTCTGTATAAGTCAGTCTATAGAAGTCAGTTACCTTGTAGCGGCGGATGTTGAGTTTCCTCTTGCGGGTCTCTGTGTTGCGCTGCAGCAGCATGGAACACCTGTGGAACACCTGCTGCATGACCGCATCCTGCCGCAGGTCATCCTGGCCCTGGAACACCAAGAGGGCAAAGGTCACCAACATCAGACAAACTGTGGACCAGAAATGACCCAACCTCTGTTCGAGTTTGTGACAGGGTGTGTTTCCATTGCTTTGGTCAAGTCAGCTGACCAAAAGACAAATTGCAGAAAATAGCCTTATACCTCCTTTTCTTTCAGGACCAACAGTTGACAATACAATGAATAGAGCTGTAATTCCTATTCAATATGTTTTTTTTTTATTGTGCATTTCTGTGATTCTCTGGGGTTGTTGAGAAACTGACTTGTTATTTCCTCCTGACTCTGGGTTAGGGTTAGTTGAATGTGACTCTGGGTTAGGGTTAGTTGAATGTGACTCTGGGTTAGGGTTAGTTGAATGTGAATGATTAGCTTGGGAGTGACAAGTGGTCCAGAAAATAAACACAGACCTAACAGTACCCTTTGAAATGCACTCAAATGAACAAAGCATGTGAGAGTGTTTGATTTAGAAACGTGACGGGGGCTAGTGAAAGGTGGACCAAGCCGGCAAGGTCATTTTTCAGTTTCTGTATAGATTATGAAAGTGCAGATTGTAAATTGAAGAAGATATGCTTATTTATATGTTGGTACACCGCAACTCACCTAGCGGAGTTAAATGGCCCTGAACCAAAACCACCAAACACACTGGTGTCAGACAGCCCTCCACCAAACACACTGGTGTCAGACAGCCCTCCATCGTACAAACACACTGGTTTCAGACAGCCCTCCATCGTACAAACACACTGGTGTCAGACAGCCCTCCATCGTACAAACACACTGGTTTCAGACAGCCCTCCATCGTACAAACACACTGGTTTCAGACTCCATCGTACTAGATAGTTAGGTGGCTAACAACAAAGAACATCGTGGTCTGTCTGTTTCAGCGTTCCTACAAGTTTCAACAAGTCAAATTTAAGACCTTTTTAAGACCTCTTTGAATATCATTTTAGACCTATCGCGACACCGTGCAGTAGCTTGTTGTCGTCCTCGAGGTGATGAAATTAGGGATTTCACTGCCATACAGACAAAAAAGGAAGCGAATTGGCATTTTTTTGGTTCCAACTTGATTAATTTCTGCGTAAATAGATGTGGTCGGACTGATTTCCTTGCAGGATCTCATTTTTAATACCTAGCACCTAATTTCTAGACCGAATACCTGAAATGTAAGACCTTTTTAGGCCTTATAAGTCGGATTGCTGGATTTTAGGCTTTTTAAGACCAGCGCGGGAACCCTGCTGTTTAGCACAATATGAACGAACATGAACAGGCTGAAAACACATAACCACCCAACTAGATGATCACAGTGCCTAAACATAACCAAGATGTATCACCAGTACTCTGCGAGTACAAGACAACAAGTGCTGTGAATCGTGTATCGAGAACAAATCTAGTTTGCAACAAATATGTATTATTATATATTATATTATAAATTATTATTATTAATATTGTAGTATTATTTAGTGATCTGAAAACGGTTGTTTGTTATATTGAGTGGGCTCTTCAACACTTAAATGTTCGTAATATGAACAAAAATAAAACACCAAAAAACACTTTTTCCGTGATTTGCGCGAATTCACCGTTGACTTGATACACCTCCAGGCCCGTCACAAATGATTCATAATTAACAATAACTGTTCGTAGGCGTGGCTTTGTTACAAAAGACAGTGCATTTACCTTCAGAGGGAGATGCTTTGCACAGCATACATTACACACACACACACACACACACACACACACACACACACACACACACACTAAGGGCCGGTTTCAGAGACAAGGCTTAAGCCTAGTCCTGGACTAAATCACACTTTCAATGTAAAATCTCCATTGAAGATGTTTTTTAGTCTAGGATTAGGCTTAAGCCTTGTCTGTGAAACCGGCCCTAAGACTATTAGGGATCAGATTCTCTCACCTTGACCAGCTGTCGCCTGCTCTTTCCGTCCGAGCCGACACAGTCGATAATCTTGGGGAGGTTGACCCCTCCGGCCAGGTGGTAGTGAGGCTTGAAGGACTTGATGGTCACCAGGTTGTCATAGTTACCCGAGGGGTCCACCTTGTTTTCGATAAACAAAATATGGACACATTCGCTTTTCACATAATTGTTCAAAGCAACAACATGGGCATTATGTGGTGGTTTAAGCAGCACCAATTCAATAGGCATAAAGGAAACTATTTAGTGAGGGCTCTCCACTGAGGACCAGATCCATCCTCTACCTTGATCTCCATGGTAGGAATGGTGACGTCATCCAGGTCCTTTATCTTCATGATGGGCTGATCAGACGGAATAGGGATGGCTTCTACAGAGGAACGCAAGGTCATTCAAGGTCATTCAAGGTCATTCAAATCCACTAGGCCTGTCACAGATGCATTTAAAACAATTAAAAAAAATAAACATTAGTACAACAGAAGTGCTAAAACCTTGTGGAAGATCTAGAGCAGGGGTCCCCGATGACTTTTCATAGTGGGCCACTTTTAAAATGAAGTTAAAACTGGGAAACCCATGGGGCCACTCAACCTCCAACCCCGCCCTGCAACCCAACACTCCCCTGGTGTGACAGGTGGACATGTGTTCAGATGAATAAATCAAGTTATTATTATTATCACATTAATAGCCTAGAAAATATTCTTAAAGAGTTACGTAAATACTAGGAATAATCATTTTTTTCCTACTGGCATTTTTTCCCCCTTCTAGCCTAAACGTCTCGCAGGCCTTAAATGAACCCCGTCACGGGCCGGACGTGGGCCTGCGGCTGCCTGTTGGAGACCCTGGGTCTAGAGGTCTGGGCTGTGTTGGAGACCCTGGGTCTAGAGGTCTGGGCTGTGTTGGAGACCCTGGGTCTAGAGGTCTAGGCTCTGTTGGAGACCCTGGGTCTGGAGGTCTAGGCTGTGTTGGAGACCCTGGGTCTGGAGGTCTGTTGGAGACCCTGGGTCTAGAGGTCTGGGCTGTGGTTGTGTTTGGGGTAGTGAGGATAGTGAGGATGGGGCAGCGGTTCCTCACTCTTCTCCGTCTTGTGTCGGGTGGCGTCCAGATAGGCCAGTGTGATGTAGGCGTGGCAGAGACGCTCGGTGTCTCTGGTCATCTGGGCCCTCTGCTTCCTGATCACGTTGATGATCTTCTTGGCGACCTCGGAGCGCTCCTGCAGGAGAACACACGTTCATTCAACAGACTCTCACACATCCACACACACACACACACAGACACACACACACACACACAGACACACTCACACTCACGCTCACGCTCACACTCACACTCACACTCACGCTCACACACACGCACACACGCACACACACTCACACACTCACACACACTCACACACTCACACTCACACTCACACTCACACTCACACTCACACTCACACTCACACACTCACACACACTCACACACACACACACACTCTCTCCTTTCATGTCAGTCCTGTAGGGTGTTAGTCCTGTAGGGTGTCAGTCCTGTAGGGTGTTAGTCATGTAGGGTGTTAGTCCTGTAGGGTGTTAGTTCTGTAGGGTGTCAGTCCTACCAGGTCCAGGGAGGAGGACTGGGGCGGGGTGCTCTTGGACAGGCGGCTGCGGGAGAAGCTGTCGTCCTTGTTGGCGTTGACCAGAGCCAGGATGATGAACAGCGTGTGGTGGGGGTGCTCCAGAGACGAGCGGCAGATCAGCTGGAGACAGAGGAAGGTGAACATGACTGAGGAGAACGGCTCTTCCTGATAGGCCACTGGTCCTTCAGACCAGTCATCCACTTTAGAATAATAATAATAATAACTTTTATTTGTATAGCACTTTTCCTGCAAACGTTGCAGCTCAAAGTGCTTTAAATCATTAGAAATCATAATTGAATTATTTAGTCATTTAAAGGCAATATTAAAAATATTTTTTAGTCTTGACTTGAACATATTTGCTGAGGTTGCATCGCTAATGTAAACTGGCAGTGCATTCCACAATCTGGGTGCATAAAACGAGAACGCAGCCTCATCAAACCTCACCAAATCGGCCTCACCAAACCTCTTCTTTTGTGGTACACAGTTATACACCGTCTTTGTGTCTTGAGAGTTGAGATTCTCTCCTTGTTAGCGTTGACCAGATACACCGTTTTTTGGGAGAGTAAGTGTTGAATAATTGAAGCATAATTGACTGAGCATCATTTGGCCCTGAGTGTAATTAAACAGGGTATATACAGGAATCTTGAGGTTAATTTCAATACCTTTCTAAGACTTTTTAAAGACCTTGTCAATATTTTTCCAGACCTCACCGCCACTTCGAGCTGTAACCGTTTACATCAGTGACACCTTTAACTTAACAGTTTTAGTTTGCAATAGACTAGACCACTATCATACAACAGAATTTCCATCTTTGTTTTTTAATAAAACTAATAAATTCACGAACGTTTTTAGGACTCAAACTCTTTGGACAGAGTCTAATATACCTACAAAATTCAAGACCTCATAAAATCGTGATAAGACTTTTTAATACCGTATTTTCCGCACTATAAGGCGCACTTAAAAGTCCAAAAAAAAAAAAAAAACGACAGTGCGCCTTATAATCCGGTGCGCCTTATATATGGATCAAAATGTAAAAATTACATGACCAATATTTTTTTTTTAATAATAATAAAATGTTTCAGTACGACTGGTAAACTACAAAGCCGCACCGCTTGCAGCATTACGGTAATCAGTAAACGACGGCCGCCATCTTGGAATCTCCGCGAATGCTATGCTATTGTTATGCTATCATGTGCTCTGAATGGATGCCGTACTCACCCAACTGTTCAATTCGGACACTGAAGAAGAATAATTCAAGGGATTCGTGGACGAGGAATGAACTGAAAAAGTGAGCTTTACGTGTTATACATAACTGAACAATGTTGAGTTATGCACTAACGTTTGATTTAGTGGTATCAGACTGTTTCTTTTACTACGTGTTTACTGAAATAAAGTTTGAATGTTTGACTGAATTGAATTAATGAACATCTCATCCCTCTGTCTCCATGTCATTGTAGAACACCCATGCCTTTGGAATGTGAAGCTTGAGGTCTACAAAGACAAAGAAAAGTTCCCCTCCACGTTTGGGAGAAGAGTGAACTGTTGGGAATTTGTATTAAAATAACTAGAAGTGATAAATCATGTACTATGTGCTCATTTAAATAATATGTGATTGCGGTCAGTTGAGAACAATAGGAAGGTCACACAAAGCCAAAAGAGAGGTTCTGTTTTTGAGCGACAAGAAGAAATACAAGCTCCTGACTAAAAGAACGTTTTATGATTCAAACTGCCTGTAAATTACTTATTTTTACCTATGTGCTAACAACCATTTTACACCTGCTGTTATAATATTCTATTTTTCTGTACTTTCATAACTAATGATTAATGATAAGTCTATTCTTCTAACTTGTAAATCGAATCCTAATATTACTGTGTAAACTTCAATAGTTGTGTTTTCACAAGACATTCTGATAACAAGACATTCTGATAAGGACACTGACACAATGCTCTGCTCATACAAAGTACGATATCACCATGGGAACGAGACGCTAGCAGGACACTCAAGCTGATAACATACATACACTCTCGCACCCACACAAGAGAAGAATTGAAGGCCAACGCTAACGAGAAGACTTTCTGCAGCTGCAACGGATTTGTGCTGACACTTGGAAAACTACCAGATAGAGGGGGGGGGCATCACCCAGCCCAAAATGTTTGATGAATTGTATAAAGGACTATGTACGGAGGTGAGAGGGACTCTTGTTTTAGTGGAGCCACTGCAGTTAACTTGTTGACGGCTAGCTGAGATAGGCCTGCAGAGGTGAAACTAGAAAAGACTCTTTTCCATGGAAATGAACTATTATTGCTTGCTGATGTGCTTGAATAAATATTATCTTAATGAACAGTTCAGTAGTGGTGCCTAATATTTGATTGGATCATATCATCTTAAGAAGTGATATCAAGAACGTCTCGTTGAGATTAAACGAACTCGCTTGTAAGTGACGACTCAATTAAATCGATACTGGAGAAGTTGATCGCCTTACAGAACAAGGCTGGGAGATATTGTTAATATTGTTAATATGTTATTGTTAATATTGTTATGTCTCCATGTCATTGTAGAACACCCATGCCTTTGGAATGTGAAGCTTGAGGTCTACAAAGACAAAGAAACGTTCCCCTCCACGTTTGGGAGAAGAGTGAACTTGTTATATTGTTTGGGAGATATTGTTAATATTGTTAATATGTTATTGTTAATATTGTTAATATTGTTAATATGCACATTAACGTTTGAACAACGTTTGAACGTTGAACAACGTTTAAGAACGCTTAATAAAGTTTGACTTTATTTGACTGTGGTGTTGACATTCCCTTTAGCACAGCTCCATCTAGTGGATGCATAACGCAACCCCAGTCCCCAAAAAAAAAACGACAGTGCGCCTTATAATCCGGTGCGCCTTATAATCCGGTGCGCCTTGTATATGAAAACAATTCTAAAATAGGCCATTCATTGAAGGTGCGCCTTATAATCCGGTGCGCCTTATAGTGCGGAAAATACGGTACTTATTAAGGGTCTTGATTTTCCCAAAATTGATTGATCAACTTTTAATACTTTTCAAGACACCGCGGATACCCTGTTAAAGTGTAAGTGTTAAGACATACATTAGAGGTCGCATTATCTCATACGCGAGCGCGGAAAAAAAGAATAGAGAAGCAAAACAAGGAGAATTAGAGGATAAAATAAGGCTGCTTGAACAACAGCATAAAAGAACACCAACCTCCAATCTACTTAATGCTCTCAAACAAGCACGCAGGGATCTAAATAGCCTAATCACTGAAAAGATTGAGGGCAATTTAAGGTTTACCAACCAAAATATGAAAATGGAAACAGAGCAAGTAGATTATTAGCACTAAGACTAAAAAACAATCATCGAATATAGTACAGAAATTAAAAACTCATAACTCGACACTCACAAAACCTGATGAAATCTCAAGGTCTTTTGCAGAATTTTAGAAATCTCTTTACAAAAATACGGACACCTGCACAGATGATAATGAATTGACAGCATTTCTGAAAGACATCAAACTAAAAGAGCTATCTGAGCCTATGGCAAAAGAACTAGATGAACCAATTGAAGAATGGGAAATACAAGAAGTGATCTCTACACTAAAAAACAATAAAAGTCCTGGACCGGATGGGTTTAGTAATGAATTCTATAAAACATTTAAAGAGACAGTATGTCCCTTATTGCTAAAAGCATACCACCATACATTGCAATCTGGAACCACGGCCCCCTCATGGAGGGACGCAACAATAGTTGTAATAGATAAAGAGGGCAAGGACCCCACCCAATGCCAATCATACAGACCCATCTCACTTTTATGCACCGACCTACGTATATTAACAGCCATCCTAGCAAGACGCGTCAATAAAATTATCACACAAATTATCCACCCCGATCAGACCGGGTTTATAAAGGGAAGATACTACGGGGACAACATAAGAAGATTACTAAATATTATGACTCACCCAAAAGTTAAGAAGGAAGAAGCAATGATATTATCCCTCGATGCCCAGAAGGCATTCGATCGAGTATCTTGGCAATACCTATTTCAAACTCTAAAACGACTCAAATTTGGCCCCAATTTTATAAAATGGATTCAAACACTATATTCAAATCCACAAGCTTCTGTAAAAGTGAATGGATTTCTGTCGGACCGATTTACTCTAGAACGGGGTTGCAGGCAGGGGTGCTCTTTGTCGCCCCTGCTGTTTGATATCAGTATTGAACCACTGGCACAGCTCATTAGAGACAACGACAACATAAAGGGACTGACAATAAATGAGGAACGACATAAATTATCATTGTATGCAGATGACGTGCTTCTTTATCTAACTGAACCTGCAACAACAATCCCACACCTAAAAGATCTTATTTCCAACTATGGGTACTTCTCGGGTTATAAAGTAAATGTTGATAAAACAATGGCTATGGACATAGGAGGTAGAATTCCACAAACAATCAAAATCCAGAGTGAGTTTAAATGGCCCAAGGATGGTATTAAATATCTTGGCATTCAAATCCCCTCATTGTTAGAAAACCTAAGTGATGCAAATTACAAAAGCATAATCCAAAATATCAGTAAAGATCTAGACCGCTGGTCAACACTTCCCCTGTCTCTATTGGGCCGTATTGAGAGTGTACGCATGAATGTGCTGCCTAGGCTTCTATACCTGTTCCAGATGCTACCCATCGATATCCCCAAATCCACATTTGAAAAGTGGGATAGACTCATCTCAAAATTCATATGGCAAGGAAGGCGCCCAAGAATCAGACTTAAAACACTACAACTATCTAAACCATATGGTGGGCTGAAACTCCCAAACCTAAGATACTACTTCTGGGCGGCCCAGCTAAAGCCTCTAACAGCATGGATCCAAGACTCTTCATATACACGATGGCTCAACATCGAAAAAAGTTTATGTTCGATGCCCTTACAGACCTTGCCTTTCATAGATGTCCCTCTAAAGGAAACTCAACTAGGTGAATGGACCAGAGTCACACTAAAGATTTGGAGGAAAATAAAACTCTCATTTGGCTTACCTAAAGCAATCTCAGCATTATCCAATATTGGTCTTATGAAAAATTTCGAACCCTCCAATATAGATATAGGGTTTAGAAATTGGTCGGATCATGGACTTACTAACTTACACCAACTCCATAAAGACGGTAGTCTTAAATCATTTGAACAGTTAAGAGAGGAATTTAGGCTCCCTAACACAGACTTTTTCAGATATCTACAATTAAGAAGCTTCCTAACGAAACATAGAGAATGGAATAAAGTCTTGGAGCCCACTGAAATCGAAGAGTTCTTGATAAAGCTGCAAAAAGGAAACGAGAATAAGAAAATTATAGGTGACCTTTACCAAAGGTTTCTATCCATGGATTTGAATAATACACTACAGAGGAAAGAGAGATGGGAAACTGAAATGAACACTGACATATCACAGGACATATGGGAGGAAATATGCACTGAAGCACATTTAGTGACCAATTCAAATACATGGAGGGAATTCAAATGGAAAGTGGTTATGAGATTCTTTAGAACCCCAGAAATAGTGTCTAAAATGGGCCCAACACACTCAAATAAATGTTGGAGAAATTGCAGTACGCAAATTGGCCACCACACCCACATATTCTGGTCATGCCCCAAATTACCGTATTTTCCGGACTATAAGTCGCACCCGAGTATAAGTCGCAGCAGGCCAAAAATGGGTCATGAAGAGGAAAAAACCACATATAAGTCGCACTGGACTATAAGTCGCATGGTTCAAGGGAACGGGCTTGGCGGAATCAGCGGGGAAAGAAGACCCTGTTGAGCTTGACTCTAGTCTGGCACTGTGAAGAGACATGAGAGGATTTGTAAGCCCAGGAAGGACATAATTCACGTTAAAACTTCTTCTGAAAGGTTAGAAATACTTAAATTATCGAGTGTAAAGCCAGGGCTAGCTAGCGCGTTGCTAACGAAGGTTAGCAAAATGGCGTCGCGGGAGCAAGCAAACAGGATGGAACAGCCTCTGAAAGGTAATAAATGACTTTAATATCGTGTATAACGTTCATAATAGCGTGTATAACGTTCATAATATAGTGCTTAATGTCCACATTGTCGAGTGTAACGACTATTTATCGTGTATAAGGCCATGACAAAGATAGCTTGGTGAAAAACGGAAGTAGTTAGGATGAAGGGCGGCCTACAAACAATGCAACATTGAACAGCCTCTGAAAGGTAATAAATGACTTTAATATCGTGTATAACGTTCATAATATCGTGTATAAGGTCCATAATATCATGTTTAATGTCCACATTGTCGTGTGTAATGTCCACATTGTCGAGTATAATGGCTATTCTATCGCGTATGTGGCGCTAGCGGAAGTAGCAAAATAGCCTCGCGGGGGTAACTTAGCAACATAGAACAGTCTCTGGAAGGAATAAATGACTTTAATATCGTTTATAACGTCCATAACATTGTGTATAAGGTCCATAACATCATGTTTAATGTCCACATTGTCGTGTTTAATGTCCACATTGTCAAGTATAATGGCTATTCTATCGTGTATGAGGCGCTAGCGGAAGTTACTCCTTGGTTCATGTCAGTCAGAGATTACCGTATGTCAGTTCATGTCAGTCAGAGATTATGAATTATTGATATATAAGTCGCACCTGACTATAAGTCGCAGGACCAGCCAAAGTATGAAAAAAACCGCGACTTATAGTCCGGAAAATACGGTAAGAACATTTTGGGAAGAGGTGTTTGAGGCCCTTGAAGCAGTATTCCACCAAAAATGTACCAAAGATCCAAAGATGGCACTACTGGGAGTTATACCAGAAGGCATTGATGGAAGGGCAAGAATATATCTCTTACAAATATTGCTAACGACAGCAATTAAATGCATTACAATTAAGTGGTTAAAACCAGACCCCCCTACATACAATATGTGGACAGAGAAAGTATGGGAAATCTACCAGATGGAACAAATAACATACACTCTGAGACTCCAGAAACATCTATTTATTAAAAGATGGAGCCCGGTTATGTCCATATTAATACAGTGAACCCTTCCACACATCTCGACTCGTATATTTCTGTATTCTAGACTCACTTCATATCACTACACATAGATATATGCCTGCGTTGCATTCACACACACACATACACACACACACACACACACACACACACACACACACACATACACAACCCCCACCTGACCCTACCCTACCCACCCCCTACCCTTTTTCTTTCTTTCTTTTCAAAATCTTTAATTTTATTCCATCATTGACATCTCAATGTTTTTGTTGATCGCTCTTTTTTGCTTTGTGTGTCATGCTTTGAACCACATCCATGGACCATATGTGTACAGCTAAAAGAATGGAAAGAATTGTAGACAAAACATGACATGATTGTACAAGTTGCTGAAACTGAAATAAAAACTAAGTTCCCAAAAAAAAGTGTAAGTGTTCAGTGAGCAGCGACGGTGCTAGTCTACCTCGTTGAGAACGTCGTGGAAGCCCACGTCCTCAGGCACGGCAGCAGACATCTTGGTGCCCATGCGGGCAGCCAGCTGGTACATGAGGGGCAGGAACTTATATGACGGGATCCTCTTCACGCCAGTCTGAGGGCAAACACAACACTTCATACTACAAGGGTACCAACATAAGCCAAAGAAAATGACTGTGGGGAGCATGTCGCGTCTGGGAGGGGGGGGGGCTGCAGGGGGGGGGACTGCAGGACGGTTGGTGAAGGGGATGACATCAGACGGCTTCTAATGTGTGTGTTTGTTTTCCCCCGGGAGTTCAGTAGGAAAAGGAAGGAGAGAGAGAGAGAGAGACCACTCAGCTGCGACAGAAAGGGTCGGTCAAGGGTCGAGCATCCGAGACTATATCGGTTATTACCACCAGTGGTGGGGGTCCGCGAGGCAGAGTAAATAAACTGGGCTACGCCCACTCTTACAACCAAACTATTCCTGTTGTCCGGCTGTGCGTGTCTGATTTTCTTTTGAACTAGTACGTCTTCATATTGAACTCAAGCCCATACGACACAATACCGCTCTAAAACGCACTGAACCCTCTCAGTCTTCCACTGGGGTTTCTCTCATTCCAATGGGAGAACGATGTTACAAACAGGTTCATGACGTGTTTAAGATGTGTTGGGGGTGTATATGTGGCTACTTTAGGGTAGGCAGGGTTCCCACACCTTCTGAAACATCACATTCAAGCACCTTTCAAGGACTTTCAAGACTCAATTCCTTCACATTCAAGGACCCAACACGGCATAGTTTGAGACAGATCTAGATGAGAATTTATGTAATAGGAACTCTCCGCTCACAGACAACAATGTAGAGGCTTGAACACTAGATGGTCTCTATAATTACATTTAAATGTACTCTATAAAAAAAATATATATACGGTATATAGATATATTTTTTAGAGAGAGAGAGAGGGTAATTCAAGCACTTTCAATGACCCATGTCTATTTTCAAAAACTTTTAAGGCCTTGATTTTTTTTTCTCAAATTCACAAACTTTCAAGGATTTCAAGGACCTGTGGGAACCCTGGGTAGGTGTGTTACTGTCTCACCCTCATCATGTCGTTGACAGTCTTGACATCGGCGTTTTCCAGCCACAGCGAGGCCAGGCGGAACACCCAGGTGTCGTGCTCCTCCCCCTGCTCCAGACACTGGATGTAGTTCTCCACCGCCTTACCCAGGAACCTCCTCTTGTCCGCCTGCAGGTTGGACAGAGCCCTCTCGTCCAGCTCCAACTCCCTCTGCACCTTCACTGTGTACCTGAGACCTCCCAGAGGAGGGGGCTTTAGTATGTCAGCACGCACGCACGCACGCACGCACGCACGCACTCACGCACTCACGCACTCACTCACACTCACACTCACACTCACACTCACACTCACACTGAGCATCTCCATTAAAACAACAGGTCAACACCCCCCCACCATGGGGTTTCCCCCCCCTGTGTGTTGCCATGGCTGACCTGTTGGTGCCGACCTTGCGCTCCCTCATCAGGCCCACCTCCTCCTGGGCCTTCTCCAGCAACGCCTGCTTGTTCTCAAACTCAGAGGACTTCATGTAGTTCTGGATGCTCTGGTACCGGGTGTCTGAGAACCGGGCCAGAGACAGGAAGGCCTGGGTCCTCTGGCTCTGCAGCCTGGAGTCTGAACCCCCCGCATGACCCTTGATCACCTTCACGGCCTGCCAGAGGTCACACACGGGCATACACATACACATCAAGTACACATGCGTGCACAAAGTACACACACACACACACACACAGAATTATGGAACCTGAACATAGTACATCTGCAAAAAGATGTAGTCCAATTTAAGACCTCTTTGAATATAATTTGAGACCTATTCGCGCCACCATATGATTGCTTTTTGTCATCCTCGAGGTGATGACATTAGGGATTTCATTGCCACAGACAAAAAAGGAAACGAATTGGCTTTTTTTTGGTTCCAGTTTGATTCATTTCCGTGTAAATTGATGTGGTCGGACTGATTTCCTTGCAGGATCTCATTTTTAAGACCGAGCACCTAGTTTTTAGACCGAATAACTGAAATGTAAGACCTTTCTAGGCCTTATGAATCGGATTGCTGGATTTGCCATCTCTATGGTAACCGTACCATCTCTAGATACTTGTCCAGAATGACGCCGGGACTCTCCAGGCACGTCTCAGCCAGCCAGTTCCCACACAGCCTCAGACACTCAGTGTACACCGGCACCAGAGCAGGGTCCACCTGAGCAGGACACAGGAGAATGGCTCTAGTGTAGTTATCAGTAGCGTCAGTATGCCTAGATACATATGATGTGCTGGGTGTCTGACCTGCTCCTCCAGGGTGTGGATCATCTGCTGCAGAAGGCCCAGAGCGAGACCCTGCTCTCCTTTCGCCCAGAACACCTGCGCCTCCTCCAGCTGCCATGACGATGCCGAGGAGCCACCGCCCCCTCCACCATACTGCTTCACCTGGAACACCGCCCGCTCTGCCAACTGGTACCAGGACACACATACACTCAGTCACACATACTGTAGAGAGACCAGGGGCCTTGTTTAGAAAACTGTGCGTAGGATTGACGTGAAACACCGAAGGTTTACGCGCAAAACTATTCTGATTTAAAATATAAAATTCAACCATACTGACTGCATGACGACAACGAAGGCGCAACAGTTCTGCGCAACGAACATATGATAAGTAGTGCTGTCAATCGATAAAACATTCCTATCAAGTTCAATCACAATAATATTCTGAAATTATTCAGATTATCATGATTAATGATTAAAATTAAAGTTCAAAATACTAGTATTTACTTGTATTTGGGGGGGGGGATAAAACAAAAACATGTGTGGTGTTGGAATAAAGAAAAGCATGACAAACTGGTTAGAGAGTTTTTTTTTTACTTCATTATAACATGTCTTAGTTTGGATGATTTCTGAATGAGATTAGAATCTCTTAATTTTTTAAAGTAAAAAAGTCTCAAGCTATGCAGTCAGAATTGCCAAAACTCAGACAGCACAGATACACTGTAGGCCAGGGGTGCTCACACTTTTTGGAACCAAGATCTACTTATCAAGTAGCCAGTCTGCCAAGATCTACCAGTCTAGTTTCAACATCGCAAACGTACATGCACGTACTACAAACACACACACACACACACACACACACACACAGTTCCCAGCCTGCATAGTAAACTCACAATACACTTTCCCTCTCTCTGTCACACAGCCACAGGAGAACACAATCACAAACCCTCCCTCTTTGCTATTCTCGCTCACACACATTCACACACACACACACACACACACACACACACACACACACACACACACACACACACACACACACACACACATATTTGCCAGTCTGCATAGGGAGCCATAGCACAAACCCTCCCTCTCTCTCTCCCTCTCTCTCTCTCACTCTCTTACACACACACACACACACACACACACACACACACACACACACACACACACACACACACACACACACACACTTTCTCTCACTCACACACTGACAGCCAGTCTGCAGTACCATAGCCAACTACTGATCCAACAAACAGAAAAGTAAACCAGATACAAAACAGGTAGTTCCCTAGTTTGAAAGGAGGAAATAAATGCATTTCTCTACCTTAGTGGGAGACCTGGCACTGGGAGGAGGCAGCTAGTTTCTAATAGTCAGGGCTGTAGGAGCTGGTTGCAAGGTGTAGGCAGGCTGCAAGGTGTCATCAGCCACTGTGGATCTGTCATCGAAAAGGCAATCTGCAGCCTCGAGAAACTTTTTTCACAATTTCGCCGTCTTTGAATGACTTCTTGTGTTTAACAAGAACGTGACTGACGCGATAAGAAGCTATCGTTGCAGCCATACGTTTTCGCTCTTTTGCCACATTTCCCTTCTTCGAAATAGCCATCGTAGATTTGCTGATCAGACAGACGCATTTCCAATATCACATTGTGTAAAAAAGTCCTCCTCCCATTCTGGATGGAAGTTATACGTTATTGGTTTCTTACTTGGTCCAGCTTCCCCACTCATTTGTATAGCCTTTATTTAGTATTATATAGTAAATAGTAGAAATTGGAAGGCTAACTAGGTAATTAGTCTCGCCGGTATTTTGTATTTTGTAGTTGGTGCTGTTGACTGCGCATGCGTGGTGAACCGCGTGTTAGGTGTAGGTGAAAAGATCAGATCTCAGACTGGCTTACCTGTACGTCAATCAAGTGGCAAAAGCCATAGTGAGGATGGATGATAGGCGAACTTTTCGTTTATTTTTTCTTTTTTTCTTTTGGGTTTTGTTCAATGCCATGCGATCTACCCATACTACCTTTGCGATCGACGTATTGGGCACCCCTGCTGTAGGCCTACTGATAATATATTATATATTATATCTTCCACCACTGGTTGGTTTTGTGGCGCAGTTCCGACTTTGGAGTCATCTCCAAGCACTCGAGTTTGACAAAATGTGTCTTGCTTTTGACAGTTTCTTTTCTTCAAAGCGATCACTGTTGTTTTCATTCTCAAATTGTTATCACAGTTACACGTCTCTCCTTTGTTATTTATGAGAATAACATTTAATAACATGCAAGTATTAAAAGTACGTTTCATAATTACGGATCCAATTAGATTCCCGATTAAACTGTATAAAACATACAACACGCACAGACAGACAACCACTCACACATACACACTCACACACTCACACACTCACACTCACACACACACACAGACAGACACACAGACACACACACACACACATACACACACACACACACACACACACACACACAGACACAGAGACACACAGACAGACAACCACACACACACACACACAGACACACACACACACAGGCAGACAACCACACACACACACACACACAGACACACACCATTGGGTTGTACCTGTGTGTTCCCAGCCTGGCGGGCCAGCTGGCTCAGCTCCATGAGATGGGAGGTGAGGGCCGTGACCAGGCTGCTCTTCCTGCTGGGGTCTCCCTCCCGGGAGAGCAGGGTCTCCTGGGCCACGGAGCGCAGGGCCAGGATGGGCTCCACCAGCGCAAAGTCACTGTCCACCAGCAGCTGGGAGTGCTGCTGCCACTGGACACACACCTCCGCCAGACCCGCCTCTGTCAGGGGGCTGCCGCAGGGAACACACACAACTTAGATGAGAATCATAATAATAATACATTAGACTTATATAGCGCTTTTCTAGACACTCAAAGACGCTTTACAAACTGAAAAGATCGAGTAGTAATAATAAAAAGAAAAAAAAGAAAAAAGTAAAAGAAAGTATAGGGTCTAATTAATTTTTAGATGACTAAATCTAAATCCATGTGTCTTTGTAGGACAATCTACTCTGGATATTACAATTACACCTAGATTTCGGGCGGAGAAGCGGCGAACAAGCAACGAGTCCTCTCTCGACCGGCATTTTTTTTTTAAACTTAAGACAACAGTGTGTCTGGTCACTGCCTTGGAAGATGTGTTGTTGAATATACACATACACATTGTATGGGCCGGACACAGTGGGTTTCAGATATATTGGCACATAGAGATTGTAAATGGAGGAGGTGTGTGTAGGTGGAAGCTGCCTGGCTGGTTATGTCACCTGTAGAACAGCTGGCGGACACTCTTCAGCTCACTGATCATCTGCAGGTTCCGTAGGGCAGGGTAGAGTGATGACACAGCCTCCAGACTGCCTCGACACAGCTCCTCTACCTCAGCACCCCTAAAAGACACACACACACACACACACACACACACATTAATTTCAGGGAATAACCAAGTTTGAGAACTTTTTTTTAATCGGTGGTTCATTGTCATATTGTTTACCTGGCATATGCAAGAGTTCGATCGAATGTGGAAAACTCTCTGTCTCTCAAAGACTGTAAGGCACAGAACACTGACTCGTTGAAGCCGGGGTTCAATTTCTCACTTCTGAAACAACAATGCTGTTCATCAACGACAATAACCCCAAATATGGTCATCAGGGTTCCCACACCTTCTGAAACATCAAATTCAAGCACTTTTCAAGGACTTTCAAGACTCAATTCCCTCAAATTCAAGGACCCAACATGGCATAGTTTGAGACAGATCTAGATGAGAATGTATATAATAGGAACTAGTATATATACTTGACTAGATGGTCTCTTGCCTTCTCTACCACAGCACAGCAAAACAATATATTGTGAAATATGTGTAAAGTTACTACTTTTATAGTAATTATCTACCATAATTACGTAAAACTTTTTTCTTTTTTCTTTTTTTGAGAGAGAGAGAGAGAGAGGGGGGGGGGGGGGGGGAATTCAAGCACTTTCAATGACCCATGTCTATTTTCAAAAACTTTTAAGACCTTGATTTTTTTTCTTCTCAAATCCACAAACTTTCAAGGATTTCAAGGACCCGTGGGAACCCTGTGTCCTGTTCTACAACAATACCAACTTATTAACAATCTACGGAGCGCTGCCCTAGTCTAATTATACCGTGTGACAGTAAATAGCTCCTCCCACTCACCTTTCTGATAGGTCACAGTCCCACTGCATATTCCTCCAGGCAGCCTGAAACCTGAGCTCCCTTAGCTCCACCCCCCACTCCACCCCCTCACTCTCCAGACCACGCAGGTACGTGGCGAGGATGCTGCTCAGACCAAAGTTCTGCAGACCCTGCAACGGCACCATGGAGAAAAACACTGTTAGCTATCGGTCCTTATGGGTCCACCATGATGACACTAAGTCATGAGTAGAACCTGATATCTGCTCACCTCTACTATGCCCACTTGGCGTGTGACCTCAGCCAGATTGGAGTGGAGATCGTACGAGGTCAGAGCTTTCCCCCACATGGCCTCGTGCTCATAGGTCCGAATCCTAAAAAAACACGAATACAAACGATACTGATTTTAAAAAATCTGCTAGTCTAGCTTGACGACACAGAGCTTAAAACTTAGCTTAGCCTACACAGAGGACTGTGTTACCTTGTCAGAGGGCTGGTCATCTTCCCCCCTCCACACCCATACAGACTGTCTGGCTCGCCAATACTCCGATACACCTCAATCAGTAGGTCCTACACCACGGATAGAGACATGACAGTACCGAGCTGTGATAATGGCTAATTCATTATACGTTATATATGAGGCTAAATCAACAAAGGAGAATGTCATCACCTGTAGACTTATGCCTGTGTCTTCCACACTCTTCTCAGTCATACTGGAGATGGTGAAGTTCTGACTGCTGTCATCAAACGCAATTCTACGTGACGTTCTGGACGTAGTCCTGAGAAGCAGAGCACCGTGAGGTGAGCACCGTAGAGCCGTGAGGGGTCTTTTTGACCCCTGTTCTATCTTTGCAAAATGTCAAATTTCAGGACCCTCCTTTCATGACTTTTCCTAGATATGCGCATTCTACCACCCAGTATCCTTACATTTTCTGAATCACATCAGGATAAGCTAATTTACAAGCGGCCAACTAGTGGTCGTTGTGTGTAAATAGCAGCTTGAGCATTGTAAAGAGAGCCTCGAGGCGGCTCTTTTAGTAGGTAAAAAAGGCACGGCTGTCCTAGTGTTAATAAACCACATATCTTTGGACAGAGGTGCAAGCAGCGCTCTTTACCTACGGTTCTCCTCCATGTTGGATTTGATCTTGTCCACGTAGATCTCTGAATAGAGCAGGGCTGTGAAGTGGGCTGCGCAGGACTGGGCTGCCCTGGCCACCTCCAGGTAGTTCAGCTCCAACCAGAAGTTAGAGTGGCACACCGTCCCGCACTGCGCACTGAAACACAATGAACATTGTTAACACTAGAACAGCCATGTTAACACTAGAACAGCCATGGGGAGTAAAAAACCTTTTATATCTTTGCACTCGATCAAATTTCAGGCCCCTCTTTTCATGACTTTTCCTAGATATGTGCGTTCTACCAACCAGTATCCTTACATTTTCTGAATCACATCAGGGTATGGTAGCATAAAGCTATTTTGCAGTTTTTCTGTGTAGGAGGCAGGCTAATTTACAAGCGGCCAACTAGTGGTCGTTGTGTGTAAATAGCAGCGTAGCATTGTAAAGAGGGGTTCATTTGGCTCTTATAGTATAGAACGGCTGTTCTAGTATTGACGACTATGCTCACATAAAAAGGCCATAGAGTTTTTTAAAACAGGTGAGCAATACAGTACGAGACAAAAACAAAGCATAGACAAACCTGTCAGAATCCAGAGGTCTCTGTTGCTGTCTCAGATAGTCGATGACAGACAGCATTGTACGCAGAGAGGCCATATCCAACTGACCCTGGCTGACAATGTCTGTCTCTCCTGGAAATATATCGACAAAACATCATTGTAAAGCCCCCCCCCCTAATGGAAGAAAAATCAAGTATTCAATGGGAAACTGCTATGACATCCAAATAAGAGAGGTGTCCTAGAAGTAGAAAAGGAGCTGAGGAAGCTCTACCCACCGGAGTCTGAGGGGAGGGGGGTGGCGGAGCGGCTGGAGGCCTGGGCGCTCCTGGAGCAGTGGGTGAAGAAGTCCTGGATGTGCGTGGAGAGGAGGCCCCTCCAGGAGCCGTCAGCGTCCCCCAGCAGGACGTCATGGACGATGAGGGGCAACGCCTTCTGACAGAAGTCTGTTCTCACCTGAACACATAGCACAACATATGATGGGACAGGGTCTGGTGAAAGAGGTAACAAGTCAGGAATTGTCAGGTCGCGCAAATGACCAAAACAAAAAAAAATTAAATGTGTTTTCCGCTTTTTTCTTCTGATTAAGAAAGTTTAAGTGTTGAAGAACTCACTCGATATAACGATCAACAATTTTAGGATCACTAAATACTTAATAATTTGTCAGTGAACTCAGCATGCTGTGATGTGCTAAACTTGCAGTTTGATGTTACATAGCGATGTTCTTTTGTTGTTAGCTGCTAGCTAGCTAGCTAGCGAGCGCAAAGTGGCACAGACTGTTCTGTTGTGAGGTGATTTTCTCCTCTATTTGGTTTGAGGTGTAACAACATTCAAATAAGCAGATCTCCTTCAACTGTTTTATGACAATGTATGACACATCATTTGAATGCTTACAGTATCTGTATACATTTTTTTTCTTTTTAAAAACCTTGCCGACTTGGGGACCAAAACAGCAGACCCTGTCACATATGGGTTAGGACAAAGATAGGCTGACTCCATCTCACATTTGTGAGACAGAACAAAGCAGTTAGCATTATAACAGCAGCTATATGGCAGTTGAGGAGAGCCAACAGCCATGCTCTCACCAGACACAGGGGCCGTGAGTGTAGCAGAGTCTCATTCCTGACCCCTCCACTGTCCAACAGCGCTGTGCACAGAGTCTTCAACCAGGCCTTATGGCCTCCGACCTGAGGCACCCACAGCTCCAGGCTTTCCAGCCTCTCCTTGGCCTCCAAGCTCACCTCCGCACTCACCCCCTCCACCTACAAATAACCAACAAACACACACAATTACACCAGAAATAAACACATACACAGGACATAGGACACCAAAATAAACACCTACACAGGGCATAGGACACCAAAATAAACACAGGACATAGGACATAAGGCCAACTGTCATGTGGGACCCACCTTCCTCTTGGTTGATCTGAAGGGGTTCAGGTAGGCCAGCATGGGGTCCCTCTTGTCTTTGTGCAGCTCCCAGAAGTCAGCTGCAGACTGGGTGGCCAGGACGCTCTTCACACACTGGGCCGCGGCACGCCTCACCTCAATACTGACATATAGCAACATGTTACCATAACCAGACACATAACAACATGTTACCATAACAACCACATGTAAGAGGAGAGAGAGAGGCAACACAGACACATGGGGGGAGGACTTCTCTATGAGAATAGGGTGACTGCTTGACTGGGCTTCTGTCAGTGTTGGCTGAGTGAGAAACCCCATTAGACGTTAGGTATGGTATAATGGTATGCGGTACGTGACGTACCATTAGACGTCAGGTATGCAGTACATGACGTACCAGTGGTGTGTGAGGGCATTGTTCATGCAGCTGAGGATGATGAAGAGACACTGGGGCTCCACGGTGGAGAAGAGAGACACCGCTATAGCATGGAGCTGCTCCTTCCCATGGGGCAGAGCGATAGTGGACAAATCTACTGGCCCCAGCTCTCCCAGACAGCTCCCAGCAGCCTCTGCAACGTCATGGTCACACACAGCATTAATGACATATGGACGCAACCTTGTGAGGAAGCTTAAACTGAAATTGGGTTTTTATTTTCGTAACAAGGCTTGCTTTTTGTTTGAAGCTAGACCACGTCACTTTTCTTCTGTAAATGATGGGGATGGAACGATACACTCAACTCACGATTCGATACGATTCACGATACGATTTTCGAACGATTTTTTTTCTTTTTGAACAAAATGACATTGTAGACAAATTATGACTGAAAATGTTTCTTTCTCAGCCAAAAACGACCAAATCCTGTATTTTCTTAAAGAATGCCTATGAATGCATCAGGGTTTCCGTTAACCGGTAATTACCGGTCTTTGTCCGGTAAAATTTGTTGAAGTCCGACAAATTGAAAAGTCGTCGGACATATTGTCCGGTGAAAATAATTCCCTCTAAGCACAATTTGAATACAATTCGCTAAAGTTCACATTCTGATTCCTTCTATTTTAAAAAAGACGAATATATAGGCTATGTATTTCTTTTATTATGATATGATTTGACACCGGCATGATGATGACTCCTAATGTGTAGGCAGGCCTATGCGAAACAGCGGTAATAGTCAGGTGCCACATGGGATTGATGCCAGATGGGATTACAGCCTAACCAGTCTATTACCGCTTAAACCTAGTAGCCCATTCGGCGGTAACCCGGCCCATCTGGCAACCCAGAGTTCAGAGTTGAATGGAAAGAAACTTTCCCCTGGCTGCGTTTAGATGAGGAAGGAAAAATGTTCTGCTCACCGTGCAAAAAATCGGGGAGGAATAACGGATTCACGAGAGGAGAAACGAATATGAGAATGTCGGCTCTCACTGATCACAGGCGGTGCAGTGAGCACATATCGGCGGTCAGTTTGAGGCAACAGCAAACCGCTATGAAAGGCCACTGTGAGCAGGCTAATGCAACGGCTAACAATAAGCTGCACTCTCAGCTACAAGTTGCATTTCACATGGCAAAAAATGGCATCGCATGTCATCAGTATGTGGGACTGACTGAGCTACTGAAAGCAGTTAAGGCTCCAGATTTTGTCTTGAGTGAGGGCATTTAGCGCCACAGCGACTCCGTTGATGACATGGAAAGGGCACTGGAAGACGTTGTGATGGATCAGCTGGATGAAAAGCTAAAGGGGAGTGACTTCATTGGAATTATCATTGATGAGACAGTAAATATCACCGTGGACAAGAAGCTGATTATATACGTGAAGTTGGAAATAAAAGGAAGAGTTGAGACATGTTTTCTGGGCAATTATGATGTGCGGGACCAAGTGGTGGAGGTGCTCCGCGAGAGAGGTGTGGAGCTGTCCAGTGTCATTGGCCTGGGCTTTCCATTCAGGTGCACTGTGGTGCCCACCGAGTTGCGCTGGCCGCGCTAGATGCTGCAAAGGCTGTTGACCAGGTAGGAGCCTACAAGCGCACAACTGCTTCTGTGTACTCCTTTTGTCCACCTGGTTATAGAAATGACGTTGTTTTATTGATTAAAAAAGGGTAAAACTGGAAAGAGAAAATAGAAAACTCACATTAGTCCCAAACAATTTAACAAACTTCAGTTAACGTAATGTGGAGTCCGTTCATTGATCGATGCTGTCTGTTCAGTTCCTAGTGAGGCGCCCGTTCAGCGCTGGACATAATGGCATAGCGCGCATGCGAATCATGTTATATTATTATATATTATATAGCTCGCATCTAATCGTATCGGATGAGAAATAGACATTAAATGGCATATATAGGCCGCTACACAACAGTTATCACCGCGACAAACAGCTATATTATATTTTACATTTACATTTACATTTTTGGCATTTAGCAGACGCCTTATTCCAAAGCAAATTACAATCAATACATTTGAATACTAAGCATGTGAATCAGCAGTCCACTATTCGTTGCAGGAAGAGTACTCTAGCTCAGGCCCGGGGCCACTGATAGAAGGAAAAACCTTCTCCCTATTATCGCCTTCTACTAAAACGTTTTTGTTTTTTTGTTTTTTTTTACTGGAGAAACTGAGAAACATATTTTAATATGATGACCGGAATATCTCACGTTTGTCCGGTAAATCGAAATCTTCCCGGACACGATGTCCGGCGGGAATTTTTTCTAACGGAAACCCTGGAATACATATTTCTTTATATTTTTCCTTCCTTTTCTTTATAAAAATGAAAGCGAAGTCAAAAGTAGATTACAGCCTCTGCTGTCCCTTTTAACCTTATTATTAATTATTTATCAACCATTCTGCCTGGATTTATTTTGTTTTTATGGCTATAAAAGTGTCTGAAAAAGTCCTAGGAGTAAGTGCTTTCACCCCTTTTTCCAGGATTACTTAAGCTTTCAATATATGGCAGTTATTTAACATGACTCTATGTTATGAGTGTGTAATAACAGTTATTTAACATGACTCTATGTTATGAGTGTGTAATAACAGTTATTTAACATGACTCTATGTTATGAGTGTGTAATAACAGTTATTTAACATGACTCTATGTTATGAGTGTGAAATAACAGTTATTTAACATGACTCTATGTTATGAGTGCGTAATAACAGTTATTTAACATGACTCTATGTTATGAGTGTGTAATAACAGTTATTTAACATGACTCTATGTTATGAGTGTGTAAGAACAGTTATTTAACATGACTCTATGTTATGAGTGTGTAATAACAGTTATTTAACATGACTCTATGTTATGAGTGTGTAAAAACAGTTATTTAACATTACTGTATGTTATGAGTGTGTAATAACAGTTATTTAACATGACTGTAGGTTATGAGTGTGTAATAATAGTTATTTAACATGACTATGTTATGAGTGTGTAATAACAGTTATTTAACATGACTGTATGTTATGAGTGTGTAATAACAGTTATTTAACATGACTGTATGTTATGAGTGTGTAATAACAGTTATTTAACATGACTCTATGTTATGAGTGTGTAATAACAGTTATTTAACATGACTGTAGGTTATGAGTGTGTAATAACAGTTATTTAACATGACTGTATGTTATGCGTGTGTAATAACAGTTATTAAACATGACTGTAGGTTATGAGTGTGTAGTAACAGTTATTTAACATGACTGTATGTTATGAGTGCGTAATAACAGTTATTTAACATGACTGTATGTTATGAGTGTGTAATAACAGTTATTTAACATGACTGTAGGTTATGAGTGTGTAATAACAGTTATTTAACATGACTGTAGGTTATGAGTGTGTAATAACAGTTATTTAACATGACTGTAGGTTATGAGTGTGTAATAACAGTTATTTAACATGACTCTATGTTATGAGTGTGTAATAACAGTTATTTAACATGACTGTATGTTATGAGTGTGTAATAACAGTTATTTAACATGACTCTATGTTATGAGTGTGTAATAACAGTTATTTAACATGACTCTATGTTATGAGTGTGTAATAACAGTTATTTAACATGACTGTAGGTTATGAGTGTGTAATAACAGTTATTAAACATGACTGTAGGTTATGAGTGTGTAATAACAGTTATTTAACATGACTATGTTAAGAGTGCGTAATAACAGTTATTTAACATGACTGTATGTTATGAGTGTGTAATAACAGTTATTTAACATGACTGTATGTTATGAGTGTGTAATAACAGTTATTTAACATGACTCTATGTTATGAGTGTGTAAAACAGTTATTTAACATTACTGTAGGTTATGAGTGTGTAATAACAGTTATTTAACATTACTGTATGTTATGAGTGTGTAATAACAGTTATTTAACATTACTGTATGTTATGAGTGTGTAATAACAGTTATTTAACATGACTCTATGTTATGAGTGTGTAATAACAGTTATTTAACATTACTGTAGGTTATGAGTGTGTAATAACAGTTATTTAACATGACTCTATGTTATCAGTGCGTAAGAACAGTTATTTAACATGACTCTATGTTATGAGTGTGTAATAACAGTTATTTAACATGACTCTATGTTATGAGTGTGTAAAAACAGTTATTTAACATTACTGTATGTTATGAGTGTGTAATAACAGTTATTTAACATTACTGTAGGTTATGAGTGTGTAATAACAGTTATTTAACATGACTGTAGGTTATGAGTGTGTAATAACAGTTATTTAACATGACTCTATGTTATGAGTGTGAAATAACAGTTATTTAACATGACTATGTTATGAGTGTGTAATAACAGTTATTTAACATGACTCTACGTTATGAGTGTGTAATAACAGTTATTTAACATGACTGTAGGTTATGAGTGTGTAATAACAGTTATTTAACATTACTCTATGTTATGAGTGTGTAATAATAGTTATTTAACATGACTGTATGTTATGAGTGTGTAATAACAGTTATTTAACATGACTCTATGTTATGAGTGTGTAATAACAGTTATTTAACATGACTGTAGGTTATGAGTGTGTAATAACAGTTATTAAACATGACTGTAGGTTATGAGTGTTTAATAACAGTTATTTAACATGACTATAGGTTATGAGTGCGTAATAACAGTTATTTAACATGACTGTATGTTATGAGTGTGTAATAACAGTTATTTAACATGACTCTATGTTATGAGTGTGTAATAACAGTTATTTAACATGACTCTATGTTATGAGTGTGTAATAACAGTTATTTAACATGACTCTATGTTATGAGTGTGTAATAACAGTTATTTAACATGACTCTATGTTATGAGTGTGTAATAACAGTTATTTAACATGACTCTATGTTATGAGTGTGTAAAAACAGTTATTTAACATGACTCTATGTTATGAGTGTGTAATAACAGTTATTTAACATGAATCTATGTTATGAGTGTGTAATAACAGTTATTTAACATTACTGTAGGTTATGAGTGTGTAATAACAGTTATTTAACATGACTGTAGGTTATGAGTGTGTAATAACAGTTATTTAACATGACTGTAGGTTATGAGTGTGTAATAACAGTTATTTAACATTACTGTAGGTTATGAGTGTGTAATAACAGTTATTTAACATTACTGTATGTTATGAGTGCGTAATAACAGTTATTTAACATTACTGTATGTTATGAGTGTGTAATAACAGTTATTTAACATTACTGTATGTTATGAGTGTGTAATAACAGTTATTTAACATGACTCTATGTTATGAGTGTGTAATAACAGTTATTTAACATTACTGTAGGTTATGAGTGTGTAATAACAGTTATTTAACATGACTGTAGGTTATGAATGTGTAATAACAGTTATTTAACATGACTGTGTGTTATGAGTGTGTAATAACAGTTATTTAACATGACTGTGTGTTATGAGTGTGTAATAACAGTTATTTAACATTACTGTAGGTTATGAGTGTGTAATAACAGTTATTTAAAATGACTGTATGTTATGAGTGTGTAATAACAGTTATTTAACGTTACTGTATGTTATGAGTGTGTAATAACAGTTATTTAACATGACTGTATGTTATGAGTGTGTAATAACAGTTATTTAACATGACTGTATGTTATGAGTGTGTAATAACAGTTTTAAGGGAAGAAAAACACAAAAACCGAATTGGATTTCACAGATTTTTTGTAAAGTGTGACTGCAAATAAAATATCAACTATATAACATCTATCGAAGAAAGTTTGTCAGCAAAAAATGCAGCTTCATGCTTTGAATTACAGTAATAACCATAATTATACTATATGGGTAGAAAGCGTAGCTTTCCCTTTTTTTGAAAGCACATAGTTCAGGAATTACGGTAATGACAACCACGCTTGTAATGCTTTCGGTTTTCAAGGGTTAAAAAAAGTATCGCGATTCATTTTTCATCTCATCGATTTATGGTTACTTATTGTACAAGCATACGTACAAGCAGTCTTCTGTGTTACAGATATTGGACTCATGGAGTTTTCATGCATCCTTGCACTTTGTTACAAATGCCAAGTCACTCACCCACCATTACACCTTGAGTATGGTGGACTTGACCTCGCCTTACACATGCGGACAGCTACATTAGGATGTGTTCATTTACAAAGCACTTCTGGGTAAACCTCGGTAGCCTGCTCTCCATCACCACAAACAGTTACCAGACGCGGCCTACTAGAAGGTTACTGCTTACAGTGCCCTTTTCATATTGTCTACCTGAGGTATGGAATGTTGTGTAGGAATAGTCTACAAGGTATGCTTCACTTAGATGTACTAGATGCCCCTAAATTAGTTTAAAACGTTGATGCAAAACTCTGTGCAGGAGGAGTGTACATAAATGGTAAATGTCCTGACTTATATAGCGCCTTTAACCAAAGCGCTTTACAACGGTTTTCATTCGCCCATTCACACACACATTCACACACCAATGGTGGCAAGCTACCATGCAAGGCGCCGGCCCCGCTCACTGGGAGCAACTTGGGGTTCAGTGTCTTGCCCAAGGACACTTCGACATGTGGCCAGCCGGGGCTCGAACCGCTGATCTGCGACCTTGTGATCATTAGACGGCGGCTCTACCTCCTGCGCCACAGCCGCCCAAGTAAATTATTTCTGTAGGCCAGATCACGTTGTGCTGATTGTACGTTTTACATTTAGTGATATTGCATTGACTGCTATAGCTTTCTTGGCCAGGTCTCCCTTGCAAAAGAGACTT
>NC_137682.1:27395789-27418289 GCF_963989245.1 Nansenia antarctica | reverse complement strand
AATAATGATAATCAACTTTCATTCATTAGTAAAGCTCCCGCAGTCTCAATCAATCTCCTCTCCATATATAGCATTTAATCTGTTCCATAGTTCGTTCTCAGCTGACTCAAGCTTCATCAGATTGCTCTAATAATTTCCCCACTTCTCTGCTTATAGGAACTTTATGCATTTTAGAGAAACATGCAGAGCATGTATTTGACAAAGAAACGTGTAGGCTAAGAACTAGTTTCTAAAGTGAGTTACAATCACTTGATGGTTGATACACGGGGGAGGGTAATCTTATTGATCGTTTCCCATTAGCAAACAATAGCTGCCAATTCATGAGCGAGCCAAGCGGGTTTCAAAGCTGCCAAGCGGGTTTCAAAGCTGCCAAGCAGGTTTCAACGCTTACAAGCTTACAGCAGTCGATTGTCTGCTGATGTTACGGGCGACAAATAAACAGACGTTATCACTGTGAAGCTCATAACTATGATAACACAATATTGCAATATTTATTACTATTATTTTTGTATAATAATAATCAACCATCATTCGTTAGTAATGAAAACTCCCGCAGTTCCGATCAATCTCCTCTCCACTTTACACATTACATAACCAAGATCTCTTTTGACATCACAACAATGTCAACACAATCACAACAGAATCTTATTTTATCCAACCAGGTTTTATATTTTGATTATGACATCATGTCTTTCAACATTGTCACACTTTTCATTACACACATTAGCGGATTTATCATTCTGTACTCTTTCTCTCCTTTCTTTCATGTATTTTCTTTTCTTTTTCTCAATTAGTAGTCTCCTAATCTCGCTACAGTTTGAGCGAGACTGTAACTGTCATTGTTTGAATGAATGAATGAATGAATGGTCTTTATTTGTCATTGATATAGTACAGGTACCAAACAACGAAATTTGGGAGGGGGGGCTCCCCTGGTGCTAGGAAACTAGGTGCTAGGAACTGGTGCTATAACTGTGTTCATGTTATAATGTTTAGTGAACGAACAATTGTTGGGTGTTTGCCACAAATCGGAATTATCTTGCCGTGAAATGTACATCAAATAACATGATGTCGGCGATCTACTAGAACTGCGGGACGACTGCAATGTAGGCTACCATATATATCTGCCATATCATACCGTTTTATATTGAAAAATATGATGGTAAATAAATACATGTGGGACCGATGTATGATATGGCAGAGGTGTATCAGTCTGTCTCGTTCCAGCGAGTCAACTCGTGTTGACTCAATAAGACATGCGCTTGATGGGGGGAGGGTTAATGGCTCTCGATCGTTTCCGATCAATGAACAAAGACATCGGGTTCCCCCGCAGTCACAGTGCTACATGAAAATATCTAGCCACACACCACATAGCATACCTCCGCCCTATATGTATTTATCATCATATTTCTCAATATAAAACGGAGGTACGATATATGGCAGATATATGTATGGTATATTATGGCAGTTTCTGGCGCCTGTCCCGTTCTGTTGTTCAAAGAATATAATATAAAACGCATCACTGCACTGCTGTCTGTCCTGTGTTGTTTTGTTTGCATTGCATTTTAGCACAGTGCGCCGATTAGATAGAAGATGTTCTACAGAGGGTGATGTAACCCCTCCCTCCCCTCCCTTCCCCCACCCCTCCCCTGCTGTTGTGTCTCGATACCTGGTCAACACAGCTTGGGATTCCAAGGAAATTACTTGGAACTATGTGTGAAAGGGACAACATTGCAATATATATTACAGTTATTTTTTAATAATGATAATCAACTTTCATTCGTTAGTAATGAAAACTCCCGCAGTCTCGTTACATACATGCATACGTTATTATATATATAAATAAAGCCTTGAACTGGCCAAGCATAAAGGCTGAAGATGGAAAGTCACTACAGGCCTATGCACTGTATTTGAGAGGATGCAACAATGCCATGCAAGACTTGCACTATCTGGAAGAGCTTGATAGCCCATCAAACCTCAGGCTTATTGTTTCTAAGTTGCCCTACAAGTATAGGGATAAATGGAGGTCTATTGCCTGCAATATACTTGAGATTAGTCATGGCAGTGACTCTGAGGTGCCTCTGCGAAATGACAATAACTAAACAAGTCCTGACAACAAAAATATATGTATAATATTGTATATAATGTTTTTTCTGTATATCACTGTAGACCACAGTCTCACTCACATATACACAACACAACACTGTTGTGTATAATACAGTGTTCTCAGTCGCTTTGGTGCATTTCTCACATCACTATTAACATTTGCACAACAGTTGTCAGTGTCATCAAAATGAAAAGTCCTGACACCATTGTTTATGAACAAGATAGTCAAATGGCTTTGTCATGTTTTCATTATGACAGTTCACTCTGTAAGTGTTTTCCAATGCAAAAAAATTAGATCTTGAAAGTGAAACCGCAGGGTGCGTTCGTAAATTCGCTATGAGAGCGCCGGAGCGCACACCGGGTTCAACGTCATAAAGGGACCAGGTAATTTGATTGGACAAGAGGCATTCCATGGGTGCTAACCAGATTTCCAGGGCGAATTTACGAACGCATGCTAGCGAATTCGACGACGAAAATCGTCAGAGGAGATATACGGGTTATTTTGATAAACTGGACACATTTTGAGAATATATATTGGTACTTTCTCACCTGAAAACATATTAAAACTTCATAAAATGACATGGTAACACTTGTAAAGGCAAAATTACAGCATTTTTTTTTTTTTTTAAAAATGGAGGATTCAAACCGCCTTCTGCTTGCCGGTGCGAAATGCATTCTGGGAAAAGGCGTCGGAGCCTGGCAGACGGCCTTGTGTGACATCGCCCTCCAGCGATCTTTGTGCGTCAGTACACTCTTCTCTATGTTAAACTATCATAGTGCTGAATCACACCTCATCGCGATTGAATAAGGTCGCGATCCGCGGCGGTCGTAGTGTTAAGGCTTTTTACGACCAGCGCAGGAACCCTGACTGGTATATCTACAGTCAGTGAGGTGTGCAACAGACAAAGGAAAGCTTGAAGTATAACTGTGATGTGAAGATACAAAAATCGATTATTTCAAAATAACTATTGATAAGGCATGTGCTGCTGAGCCATTGAAACGGCATCAGAGGGTTATCTCACCGGGGTCTTGGACAAAATGGCCACGAGAGATTTGTGGTTGGCGCTGTGGCACTTGCTGAGGTAATCCAGCGTAGCTTTGATGACATAGGAGCTGAAGAAGGGTGGGTTTGGAGCTGGGTCCAGTTCCCTACAGGAATGAATATCACAAGACAGTGAAAGGTTGTTTCTACAATGAAGGGTGGTTGAATAGAGTGTGGTGTTGTTGATAATTACCCAATAAACCTTCTCAAGTCCCCTTTGTCTCCCTCAGTGCTGGCTCCTTCATATAACGTCATCAACAGCTCCACTACAATGTCTGCCAGGTTAGTGTGAATCAGGCTGTCGATTTGCTGTGGAGAGTCCAACAGTGAAACTAAAGTTCTACGCAAACAAAACAGGTGAGTGACGTTAGACTGCTGTTAACGCATCTATCACAGCTTCACTACCCTGCTGCTATACAGACTGCTGTTAACGCATCTATCACAGCTTCACTACCCTGCTGCTATACAGACTGCTGTTAACGCATCTATCACAGCTTCACTACCCTGCTGCTATACAGAACCTGTTTAATATCACAAGACGTTGGCTAAACAACAAACAGTTCTAGTACCCAAGCAGAAATATGCTAATCATACAGTAGCTAGCTTAGCCCTGCACAGTGACATCATCTTTTTTTTCTTCTTTTAAAAAAAATGTAATCTGTTTATTGGGTTTTACAATTATTCAGCATAGTTATTCAATTATTCAACATAACAAACAACCATGAATACGCATCCCTCATCCCTCCCTCCCTCCCTCATAGCAGAGTTTAATAGAGAACAGTTTACATCATCCAGAAAGGGTGTCCATGTCAAAATTGTCTGAACCTTTCAGGGAAAATCTAATCTTCTCTAGTTTGATGAAGTGTAATACATCCTTTATCCATCTAGTGTGGGTGGCTGGCGAAACGTGTTTCCATTTGAGAAGTACGAGGCATCTAGCTAGGCGGGCAGGTCTAAAACATGTGAGAAGTACGAGGCATCTAGCTAGGCGGGCAGGTCTAAAACATGTGGAGCAGATCAGCAGGTGATTATCCACAGCGGCTACATGCATCACTTGTGCACGAAAATCTCCTTGCTGTAGCATTAGTGTAATGAATGAGACGTACAATCTTACATTGTAGAAAACTATGTCTGGCGCATATTGTTGAGTTATGAACAACCAGCCCCGACACAATCTCCCACATCTCGTCCGTCACAAGCAGTGACATCATCTTAACTGAGATCACTATTTTATTTCTATGTTGTATGTTGTTGTATTATAGTGTATTATTATGGTATTGTATTGTATTATACTGTAATGTATTGATTTTGTGTGGACCCCACTAATAGTAGCCATTGGTTAATGGCTAATGGGGATCCAAATAAACTTACAAAACTATACTCTACTTCATTGTATACTACAGTATACTACCCTGTATACAGTATACTACCCTGCTACTACAACCTGGTGTCCGGCTAGCTCCAGACAGGGCCGTGGTTGCGTCTCCTCACCAGTTTTCCCAGGCAGTTGGCATCTTTCAGGAGGTCATAAACCTTGTGAGCCTTGTCTCTCTGCTGGGCCACCTGGGTGTCCTGCCCTGACAGGGCGAAGTAGGGCAGGATGTTGACCATGATCTTAGGGAAGCAGTGGGCCAGCAGCTCCTTCCAGTCCTTCCCCAGGTATGTTCCGATCGACCTCACCTGCTCAAAGTCATCCAGGAAGACCAGGTGGGGAACCAGCACCTGGTAGGAGGAGCTGAGAGAGAACAGATAAAAGATAGTGTTGTGGATTTCATTGATTCTTAGTAGATTTAGTAGTCATAGAAAAGCACAAAGAGCTTAAATCAATTGGCTCAAATGAGGCCTTTTATTAAGCAAAGTTACATGAGCTCAAAAACTAATTCTGTGAGAAGGACACACATTTATAGAAGACTGCCTTCTGAGGTCACTACTCTTGGTTAACCAATCATGTGAATCTGCACAACAAGTTATTGGCCTCACTGTCCACAGGCAGACTGTATTGTTAGATACGCCACAGTCATTGGCACATCTCTTACAGGAAGGGAAGGCCTTCGTTAGTGCTCGATTTCCCAGAATGTAGAGACAAGGACTTCAATTCTCAGCATATTTGATATAAAACTACAACAATAGAAATACACATCAAATAATTCATATCTCCTGTTCGAAAACGAGTAGATAGGTCAAAGAAATATGGAGGGAACGTTGTTTTCCAGACCGTAGCATTCAACATGTGCATTAGCTTACTAATGAGCTAAAGCAAAGGACAAACATGACAGAATAATGATTTTGGTGTGGTGAAGACATAATCTGACCTATAGAAGTCCTTGAGTGTTGCGTGGTTGAGCAGTGTGTAGGGGAAGGACTCCAGGGTGTAGTGGGAGTCAGTCTGTCTCTGGCTGAGCCATTCTGCCACCAGGTAGTACAAGTGAGAGTTGATGAAGCCTTCTACACTCCTGTAGCCCAGAGCTCTTGACACACTGCCCAGGACCTGGGGGGTTGGGAAGAGACCGCCAGACTCACTGTTACTGGAGCAATACCATGGTACACTGACACAGCACGACAGTAAGCAGTACCATGGTACACTGACACAGCACGACAGTAAGCAATACCATGGTACACTGACACAGCACGACAGTAAGCAATACCATGGTACACTGACACAGCACGACAGTAAGCAATACCATGGTACACTGACACAGCACGACAGTAAGCAATACCATGGTACACTGACACAGCACGACAGTAAGCAATACCATGGTACACTGACACAGCACGACAGTAAGCAGACCATGGTACACTGACACAGCACGACAGTAAGCAGTACCATGGTACACTGACACAGCACGACAGTAAGCAGTACCATGGTACACTGACACAGCACGACAGTAAGCAGTACCATGGTACACTGACACAGCACGACAGTAAGCAGACCATGGTACACTGACACAGCACGACAGTAAGCAATACCATGGTACACTGACACAGCACGACAGTAAGCAGACCATGGTACACTGACACAGCACGACAGTAAGCAGTACCATGGTACACTGACACAGCACGACAGTAAGCAGTACCATGGTACACTGACACAGCACGACAGTAAGCAGACAATGGATTTTAAATGAGAAGTGACACTAGCGGACCGTTGCTACAGTCACGTGTAAAGATTAGGACACCACATGAAATATTTAGTTATTTTCTTATAAGAAATATGGACATATTATATATAATATTTGATCTTCTTTCAAACAAGGTGATAAAGGTGATGTAATTGAAGCAAAAAATAGGTCTGCACCTAACAGTATAACTATATAACTAACTATATTCTATATTTATTATTATACAACAGTTAGTTCCGACCAAGTAATTTGATTGGACAAGAGGCATTCCATGAGTGCTGATATACAGTATATCCAAAATAAATGATTAAATAAACAAACAAATCATAATCTGTTGTCACTTATTACTGTTAACTAATAAACTGCGCTGTAGAACTGTTGTATAAAAGCAATATCACACGAGAGGGAGTGTGTTATACTGAATATCAGCACGGCTGTGATTCGGTATAACACACTCCCTCGTGTGATATTGCTTAAATCTAACAACTAATTTGTCAAAAAACAAATGTACCAAGAAACTAAGTATGGACTTGTGCTTTCTCTTTCTGATGGTAGACGCATGTACTTTGTCATAAACTGTGGCAAGAGCCACCTGTAGCTCCTGTGATGACATTTTAGGATTGTTGGAGACTTCGTTAAGCATCCTGCGGTCTGCTCTTGGGATGAACTTGCTAGGACGGCCTGGCCTGGCCATGTTGGCAGTTGTTTGAAATATTCTCCACTTAACGTAAATTATTTTCCGGACAGTGGAATGGCTGATTAGGACACCACATGTAAATAACTTTTTTCCTCAGAGGAAGTTAGCATTTCTATTAATTACATTTGACAAATAATGTTTTAAAAAAGAAAAATCTCTTTTATTTGTTTATTTATATTACCTGCATCTCTCAATATTGTTAAAATTAAGATCAAATGTCCATGTTTAAATATGTTGAAAAAGATTTGAAGACGTTTTCATGGGGTGTTCTATCTTTTTCTGGATGACTGTACATATTGATGTTGGTTCGGCAGAGTGAAACCCATACAATGTAAAGCAGCTGAAGATTGAGATGTGTGAAATGTAAATGGTTACAGGGGTGAGAGAGAGTGATTTCAGAGACACTACAACAGTTGTGAGACACTGGATGTTAGTGTTGAGACTGGACAGTGAATGTTAGTGTTGAGACGGGCCAGTGGATGTTAGTGTTGAGACTGGCCAGTGAATGTTAGTGTTGAGACTGGCCAGTGGATGTTAGTGTTGAGACTGGACAGTGGATGTTAGTGTTGAGACTGGCCAGTGGATGTTAGTGTTGAGACTGGCCAGTGGATGTTAGTGTTGAGACTGGACAGTGAATGTCAGTGTTGAGACTGGACAGTGGGTGTTAGTGTTGAGACTGGACAGTGAACAGGGTATATACAGGAATCTTGAGGTTAATTTCAACGCCTTTCTAAGACTTTTTAAAGACTGTGTCAATATTTTTCCAGACTTCACCGCCACTTCGAGCTGTAACCGTTTACATCAGTGACACCTTTAACTTAACAGTTTTAGTTTGCAATAGACTAGACCACTATCATACAACACAATTTCCGGTTCATCTTTGTTTTTTAATAAAAAATAATAAATTCACGAACTTTTACTAAAAGTTTTTAGGACTCAAACTCTTTAGAGTCTAATTCAGAAAAATATCTACAAAATGTTGAGTGTTGAGACTGGCCAGTGGGTGTTAAGTGTTGAGACTGGCCATAGGGTGTTAGTGTTGAGACTGGACAGTGGATGTTAGTGTTGAGACTGGCCAGTGGGTGTTAGTGTTGAGACTGGACAGTGGGTGTTAAGTGTTGAGACTGGCCAGTGGGTGTTAAGTGTTGAGACTGGCCATAGGGTGTTAGTGTTGAGACTGGACAGTGGATGTTAGTGTTGAGACTGGACAGTGGGTGTTAAGTGTTGAGACTGGCCAGTGGGTGTTAAGTGTTGAGACTGGCCAGTGGGTGTTAGTGTTGAGACTGGCCAGTGGGTGTTAAGTGTTGAGACTGGACAGTGGATGTTAGTGTTGAGACTGGCCAGTGGGTGTTAGTGTTGAGACTGGCCAGTGGGTGTTAAGTGTTGAGACTGGCCAGTGGCAGCTCTCAGAGTAACCCTTGCCTTTTTGATGAGAGTTTCCTCTATGTTGTTCTCCTTGTAGGACTGGAAGAGAGCGAAGAGGGACTGTTTCTCACAGACGGGGCTGCAGCACAGCACCACAGACACACTCTTCAGCAGGGTAGCCTTGCGGTTAAATGTCTCGTCCATTAGGTCCTCAGCCGAGCAGTTTTTCTGTACCACGCGCACACACGCACGCACACACACACACACACACACACACACACACACACACACACACACACACACACACACACACACACACACGTACACACACACACATGTACGTACACACGTACACACGCACGCGCACACACACACGTACACGTACACGTTCACGTACACGTACACGTACACGTACACACACACACACACACACAAGCAAAAGCAAGAGATGGTGAGTGTGGGCTAGTTGTCAAACATCTACAGACCTCCAGGTGAAAGTCTTACCAGGCTCCTCATCCCTTCCTGGGCTCTCAGGTACACGTTCTCAAAGGCTGTCTGTTGGTGTTTCAATGGAAGCATCTTTCTCTTCTCTAAACTGTCAGGGGTCATCTCCAAAAACAGCCTATACAAGGAGGAGCAGGCACGGCAGATAAGTGAAACATGGAAACATCATATGTGACAGCAGCTGGTGGAACCAGGAACAAGCCAGCAGCTGATCAAATGTTCAGACTTGTATTCTGAAAAATCGAAATAAATGTCAACGTTGTTGAAAATCAACGACACACTCGCTAGTCCACTAAACACAGCTTGTTTTGTGAGCCTTGCTAACAATGTAAAGTAGTGTCATAGTTAACTAGGTAGTAGTGGGGATTACTCACCCAATCCATTGCATTGCAATATTTTGTCTTGACTAGCGAGTGCGTCATTGATTTTCAACAACGTTGAAATGTATTTAAATGTTTCTGAATAAAAGTCAGAACAATTTGATTGGTTGCCGACTTGTTTACGGTTTCACCAGCTGCCGTCACATATTGTTATATATAATGTTAATATATGACATATAATTATGTCATATTATATTCTATTATGTCATATATTTTATAATATCATTATAATTATGTAATATTATATATAACATATATATTATATATATGTTACGGTACATGTGGGAATACGGTACATGTGGGAAAACTAGGGTTAGGGTTAGGTGCTACGTCGACTTGGTACATGCTGGCATGTCTAACCCTAACCCTAATCCTAACCCTAACCCTAACCCTAACCCTAACCGTAGCACCCTAGCACCCTAGCACCTAACCCTAACCCTAGTTTTCCCACATGTACCGTATTCCCACATGTACCGTAACATATATATATATATATATAACATATATATGTATATTAGGGTTAAACTGACCTCTCCACGTTCATGGCAGCCAGCATGCGCACATGATGGTGAGAGTCAGCCAGGTGAGAGGGCAGGACCACACACACAGGAAGCTCCTCCTCCCTGAGGGTAAGGACCGCCCACTTACAGCAAGGATCCGCCTGGCAGAGGGAGGCACAGGATTATAGTATATTGTAATTGTTTCTATACAAAGGTACTTCTTTTTTTGTGATCAAATGTTTCTTTATTTTCTTTTAAAACACACATAACAAAACAAGACAACAAGGCCACATCCTGCAACCAACGCCCCCAACAACCCATACAACCACACCACAACACACAAATTACAATATAGTATTAGGGACATACATTACAAGTCGGGACCCAAAACATACAACGGTACTTATGATCATATCTAAATACTGTGTGAGAGTGCTTGCTTGTGTGTGTGTTTGTTTATTGTTTGCGTGGCGGTGTGAAAACTCAGAACCACCTACTGCTCTGTCTCCCTCTGCTCTAGTCATAGACGCAAACACACAAACAACAACATGCAACGACAACAGCAAGATCTGGTTCATTTCTAGAAATATAGAAGTATAAGTATTCTAAAAAGGCAGGTGCAGAAAATAGGCTACAGTTGTTGTTAGAAACTAACAGTTAAGTTATGTGTGTGTGTATGTGTGTGTGTGTGTGTGTGTGTGTGTGTGTGTGTGTGCGTGTGCGTGTGCGTGTTGTTAGAGCAAATTATTCAATAATGGCAGCCTGTTTCGTTTCAAGATGTATAAGAAAAGATATTTAATATTCTTCTGCAGAAGGAGGAAGTTTACAGGTTCGTCAGACGCATCTGAACGATTCAAAGTTCCTCGTAAAGTCACGATCATTCATTACATGTCAGTATTTATGCTCTCAGTTTCCCTCATAAACAAGTCCGCCCTTAGGTGAGGTCTAAACCAATCATTTACAAGGGGTGGGGATCTGAACATTGAGGAAGATGAAGGGGAAGATGAAGGTTAGGGGGGAATCTGACCCTCCCTTCCTCACAGCACAACAAAAGCGAGGAGTGGTGACTACAGAGTAAATAATGCCGGGCAATCACTCTGGTGTGGCTCAGCATTGTTCTGAGTTTCCATGTAAATGTATGGCACAGGTTTCATTGTAATCATTTAAATGTGTCTGTTGTCTAGCCAATGTCAAGCTTCAAGTAGAGAAACTGGTTCTATTGTGTGACAACAGGAAATCATCTTCTACAGCTTGCTGTAGACATCCAACTTAAGATGATGGAGTTTGAATCTTAAATGTAGCTTATTACATATAATAATTTTCTCTCACAGTGTGCGTGTGCGTGTGTGTGTGTGTGTGTGTGTGTGCGTGTGCGCGTGTGCTCACCTCCAGTAAAGCCAGCAGACAGCGAACGAGAGCGGCTCTTACACTTCCTGTGCATTTCCCTGTTTTTCCCAGGATACTAGAACACAACAGAACAGAACAGGATACTAGAACACAACAGAACAGAGCAGTTCAAGGGCCAATCCCAATTCACCCCTACGGCTTCGTTTTCACCCCTATGGCTTCGTTTTGCGCGTTCACATTTAGGGTAGGGGTGTCCCAATTCATATTTCACAGAGGGGAAGGGGTAAGTCGGAGGGCTAGCCATGACTTAGTTTCGAGCGATTTCAGGACCAGACTAGTTTCGAAGCCGTACCCCTTGATTCCAGCATGCATTGTAAATCATCTGCAGAAATGTTATGTAGCTCTATTCAATACGGAAATATCATTTTACTCTCTCTGTAATTACTTATTAATAAAGATTTAAAAAATTATGATAACTATCTTATTATCTTAGTTTGATGTCATTACAATGAATTATAGACCTTTTCTTTATAACAAGCATAACAAAAAAATCGCTTTTATGTCGAGGTGCTATGTCTAACGTTACAGGCTGATTTGTGGACAGGCGCGCATGACATATTTCCATGTCTGATGTCTAATGTCTGATGTACTAATGTCATTTCAATGCATTATAGACCTTTTCTTTACAACAAGCATAACAAAAAAATCGCTGTTATGCCGAGGTGCCTATGCGTGTGCCTATGCATAACATAGAAAGTTCCACAGTCCAGCGCGCTCGGGTTTAGCAGTAGAGGACTGGTAGCCTACCTGATCACTTCCATTAGACTACCAAAGCAGGACACCGGAGCACTCATATCTGCGCGTTTGTCACAGGGTGACAGTCACCCTGTTCCTCTGCCCCGGCGTCAGTCCAATGGAATCGTCAAGCACAGCCTTCCCCATAGAAATACATCGGTGCGCGATTAACATTTCAGAGATGTACAATCATGTTTATTTAGAAATAAATTGTGGTGTTTGACAGCGGATGATGGTAGACATATTTAATGTAAAGTTATCTATCTAAAGTTATCTATCCACAGGCTGATATGTGCATGATAGGAGCGAATTCCCCCCCCCCCCCTTGGTGGTATATGACGCTATCTGTATTGCGGCACTTATTATACCAAAACAACTCTCAATCTAATCCGAGCAGTTGTTATTATGTAATATTATCGATGGATGTGCCATTTTTGATGGAGGGCAGTGAGCGGGAGACTCATCAAGGACATGTAGTTAATTAATGCAGTGGACAGCTGCTGTTTCTCCAGCGTTCCTGTCACTTCGGATTTCGGAAAGTCATAAAATTAAATCTGTAAGTCATGCATTTTTCCATGTTTCCCATTGATGGTATATGACGCCGTAAATTTAACTTAAATTCAGCCGCGAAGTTGTTGCACTGTTGTCCTAAATCAGTGCAGACTGGCAGGGTAGGAGCACAGGTTTCATACAGGTTAGAGCGCCGTTATTCTGTGATGGTCTGATAATGAAGCATTGTTCTTTTTTATTTGATGACTTGTTTGATCGATTGATAGCGTAAAAGTGAAGTTGTGAATGAGTCGCGAGCGTCAATGCTTTTCTACGATACTACTGATGACGTATCAGTCTTGAAGGGTTGTCCCATTTCATAGGGGTAGATTTCAACCCCGACGGCTTGTGGCTCTGTTCGAAGGCATTGGCTCGAAATTGAGTCACACTCGAAAACGAGCCATAGGGGTAGAAAAGGGAATCGGGATTGGGCCCAAATCTAAAATATTCGATATTTCAAAAACTATTGTAATGACTAACTAATCAGAACAAGAGCGATGGTGCTGACTGACCAGAAGCCAGACACCACCTGGAGCAGAGCACCCTGGACGTGTCTCATGTCGTCCGGTGGATAGGGGCTGTGGCCCAGACTGCGGATGGAGGGCAGCAGGCCCAGGAGCACACTGGCACACACCTCCTGGTCCTGGCGGTACAGAGAGCACAGGTCCCTGCCAGACCAAACACAGTCATCATCACTGTCACGTGTTTGTTGTTATTTGATGTTGTATATTGTATGTTTTTATACTTTATGTGGTGTCTTTTTTAATTAAGTTTCTTGGACAGGGCTCATTTGAAAAAGAGGCTACTGTCTCAATATGACTACCCTGGTTAAATAAAGGATTAATAATAATAATAATAATAATAATAATAATAATAATAAATCACATCAGCTAATAGCATCTAACCGTGCAAAACCTGACCCTTTGAGTCAATCATTTAGAGTATACAATAAAAAATAAATAGGCACAGGGTCAGCCATAGTCGGCGCCCCTGGAGCAATTAGGGGTTTAAGTGCCTTGCTCAAGGGCACCTGCAGCTCCCTCCTAGTTGACTGCATTTTAGGAATATCCCTAAAGAGACAACTGAGTCAAGCGGCAGGGGAGGTAGTGATGGAAGTGGTAGAAACAGAAGCCTTTCTTACGCCAGAGGTTTCAGTAGAGAGTCAAACTCCTCAGGGGCCAGTGATGTCGTCTCTGCGGGGAGTTGTTTCAGAAGAACAAGATACTGGAAGAGGACAAGAAAAGAACACAACATTATCCTAACAGTATTCTAACAGCTTCCTGGAAGACAGTGAGATAGTAGGATGGACCAATCCATAAAGGATGGTCAGAGTGTAGGCAGGTAGATGAGAGGTTAGATACTGTATACATAGATAGACAGACAGACAGACAGACAGACAGATAGACAGATAGACAGATAGATAGATAGATAGAAAGATAGATAGATAGAGTAAGGTCCAAAAATAGTTGGACTGACACACTTTCCATAATTTTGGCTCTGTACGCCACCACAATGGATTTGAAATGAAACAATCGAGATGCAGTGATTGAAGTGCAGACGTTCAGCTTTAATTCAAGGGGTTGAACAAAAATATTGTATGAAACGTTTAGCAATTGGAACCATTTTTACACGCAGTCCCCATTTTTCAGGGGCTCAAATGTAAAGAACCCTTTGCAGGCAACGACTGCCTAAAGTCTGGAACCCATTGACATCACCAAATGCTAGGTTTCCTCCTTTGTGATGCTTTGCCAGGTCTTTTACTGCAGCTGTCTTCAGTTGTTGTTTGTTCGTGGGTCTTTCTGCCTTTAGTTTTAGTCTTGTGGAATGAATTGCTGAAGCAAGCCCACTAATAATAATAATAATAATAATAATAATAATAATAATAATAATAATAATAATAATAATAATAATAATAATAATAATAATAAACAATAATAATAATAAGGAATTTCAAGAGTTGGACTTGAAGCAAGCCCACCTAAAATAAGTCTAGTATTGTCTGTCATTATTTCTACATGATCATAAGGGGTTCAGGGAATAACTTTTAGATGTGCATCTATAACCTCGTTATATAGTGCTGTGGTCTCTCACCATGTTGAGGTGTAGAAACTGGTTGTGGTCACTCACCATGTTGAGGTGTAGAGGCTGGTTGCAGTCCATCTCCTTCACCAGTAGCAGCAGCTTGCGTCGGACCTCAGGAGGTTTGAAGGCGAGGCCGTGGAGGAGCTCAGACGAGGCACAGACAGACAGGAACTCCAGAGTGGCCAGGAAGGCGAGGTCCTGCCTGGCCAGGCGCTCCTCAGACAGCAGACTCCTGGCCCCTGAGAGAGGGGCAGAGAGGGGATACGCCATGAACACTGATCACTTCAATAGATGCACAGGAAGAGAATGAGTGACCTCTCTACTCTTATCACTTTATGACTCATCAGATTCAAAGAACAAAACAAAAACAAAAACAAAAGAAGTTAAGAAGGTTAAAGGGATATTGTTCACTTACCTGAGACACACTGGGTGTCGGTGGGGTCCCTGTTCTGTCTGTGAGTTCCTGTGGTGCTGGTGTGTGGTGTGTTGGTGCTGGTGTGTGGTGTGTTGGTGCTGGTGTGTGGTGTGTTGGTGCTGGTGTGTGGTGTGTGACCGTCATCAAACAGGTCATGCTGGTCCGCCTGTGTTCTGGTCATGTCCCAGTCCTCCTCTCCGTGTTCCTCCTCCACCACCACGCTGCCTTTCTTCCAGGAGCTGCTAAGCTGGGGGGGGCGGGGGGGGACAACACACACATGGAGGCGTCAATACAGAGGGCTCTTACAGAATTACAAGTGAAAATGACGGTTAATATGGCAAATAAGATAATCTTTTAGGGCTTCCGCACCGCCAAGGCTCTGTGCTGGTTTCCGTTCCCAGACCTAGTCTGGAACCGGCCGGCGCGTTCAGACCGAAAATAAATTGGTTCGGAACCTGAAAAGTTGGTTTGCAAGCAGGAACCAGAAAATAGTGGTTCTCAAGTGGGAACCAAAAACTAGAACCGTGACGTCGTCAGTGGGTGTGTCATATGACACGTTCTACACCAAAATGTCACAACAAGATGGCGACTACTTCACTGGAAACGGGGATATCTTCCACCACAGTATCTGAAATAAACACTATTTTGTATGAAAAAAAACAAAAGACACTTTCTAAACACGTTCTCTTACTATCCAGCTGCTCTGTTACTAGAATAGGAATAGCCCGAAGTTCGCATTCACGCACGTGCGCGTTTGTTTGTTTTTTGTTGATTTTGTCGGCCTTCGTGGCCATTTTTATTCTAGCATCAGAGTAGCTGGCTAGTAAGAGAAAATGTTTCGAAAGTGTCCTTTGTTGTTGTTTTTTCATACAAAATAGTGTTTATTTCAGATACTGTAGTGGAAGATATCATCCTCATTTCCAGTGAAGTAGCCGCCATCTTGATGGTTCCGCTTAAACTGGTCGCGAGTGTGAGCGAGATCCAAGATGGCACCGCCAATGGCAGCTATGGCGTTACAGTTTGTTGTGTTCTGTCTGTTCTGTGCTGTCTCTGTGTCCTGCCTAACGTCGTACACAAAGGACGAACTACTGCACATCGGGGGTTTAACCCCACCGGACATCTTCCCCAAACTACTCACCCGCTCCATGGACATTCTGGATATGCTTGTGAGGGGGACCGCGTTTTTCGCCAGTGCTCTGAGGTGGATCAGGAGGCAGCGAGGTCGGTGAGCCGGCTGCCTGGTTCGCCTACAGCGGAGGGGGACGCGACCACCACTACCGGGTATATTCCTGAGCAACGTGAACTCCCTATGTAATAAAATGGATGAACTCCGGTGTCTCGTTGCGAGGAGCAGCGACTTTCACTCCTCGGCTGTCTTCGCGTTCACGGAGACCCATCTGTCGCCATCTGTTCCCGACGAGGCTGTGGAGCTAGAGGGATTCTCCGCGTTCCGAGCTGACAGAGACTTCGAGGCGGTGAGCAAGTCTAGGGGTGGTGGGTTACTGTTAGGGATGCTCCGATCTGGATTTTTGGGGCCGATACCGATCACCGATTTGTTTCCTCAAGATCAACCGATACCGATACCGATTTTTTTTTAAATACATAACTGACTGGATAGCCTAAGTATTTTTTGGTTTTTAGACAAAAGTTTTGATCCATTAGGCACCAAGCAAACGCAGACCCATTTTTATGGCATAGTAAAGGTCTGGCCTATCACCCAGTTAGGGCCTGAAGCCCAAGTCAGTCGATATGGCTGTATAAAAGACATCATAAACGTGGCCTTCATGGTTTACATACTGTTACGTCCTCCTATGTTTTCTGTTCAGTTATCTGTCTTCCCCAAAAAAAAAAAAAAAAAAAAAAAAACGGTTTTTGCGATCGGCCATTTTTGCCGATCACCGATCGAGTCATTTGGAGTGAAATCGGCCGATTTAAATCGGTGGCCGATAAATCGGAGCATCCCTAGTTACTGTTCTTCGTAAACGAGCGCTGGAGTTCCGAGGTGACAGTGCTCCACAAACACTGTTCCACGGCTATAGAATCCCTATTCATCCTCTGTCGTCCATTCTATTCCCCCCGTGAGTTCAGCTCATTCATTCTCGCATGTGTCTACATTCCACCTGATGCTGACGTCACCGCAGCAGTAGACACACTGGCAGAGCAATTGATGAGTGTGGAACGTAATTACCCGGACAGTTTTGTTGTTGTTATGGGGGACTTTAACCAGGCCAATCTTAGCCGGGCGCTCCCCAAATACAGGCAGCAAGTCACGTGTCCCACCCGGGGGGTGAACACTCTGGATCAAGCCTACCATTCTGTCCCCCGTGCCGCGCTGGGCTACAGTGACCACATCCTCATACACCTGATCCCTCGCAACAGGCAGAGGTTAAAACTCTCTAAGCCTGTTGTACGGCGTTTCAGGGTGTGGTCCAGTGAGGCATGCGAGCGACTCTGCGCCTGGTTAGAGAGAGCAGGCTGTGACCGGGACTTGGTGGAGTGGGCGGGGCCAGAGGCTGGTAACAATCTGGATGTATATACAGACACTGTGACATCATTTATCAGCTTTGGCGAGGAGGTGTGTGTCCCCCTCCGCTCCAGGAAGTCTTTTAACAACGACAAGCCCTGGTTTTCATCCCCACTCAGGCGTCTGAGGTCGGAGAAGGAGGTGGCTAGGCGCAGTGGGGACGTGGACCGGGTCAAGCAGGCCATGTACAGGTTCGCCAAAGCAGTGAAGGAGGCGAAGCATCGCTTCTCGGAGAAGCTGCAGCAACAGCTCTCTGAGGGGGATTCCGCCTCTGTCTGGAAAGGCCAAAAGACCACCACCAACTACAAACCCAAGTCCCCACTGATGTCTGACAACCTCCCTCTCGCTAACAAGCTGAACGAGAAGGTTTGAGAAAGAGAGGTTCCCGCCCACCCCCGCCCTCTCCCTCCACCCCCCCCGGCTACAACCACCACCCCCGTCCCCCAGTGGGGCCAATGTCCCTCCTGCTACCCCCACCCTCCCCCCTTCCCCTCCCCTCCCTCCCCCCTCCTCACCCGCCCCCCCCACCTCCCCTTCCCCACCCCCTCTCTCTGTCACAGTGCGAGAGGTAAATAGGCTGTTCAAGAGGCAGAATCCCCGGAAGGCAGCTGGTCCGGATTCCGTCTCTCCCTCTGTCCTGAAGCACTGCGCCGACCAGCTGGCCCCGGTGTTTACCCACATCTTCAATGCCTCGCTGGAGCTGTGTCACGTCCCAGCGTGCTTCAAGGTGTCAACCATCATCCCCGTCCCCAAGAAGGCCAAGGTCACAGGCCTTAACGACTACAGACCCGTCGCTCTGACCTCTGTCGTCATGAAGGTCCTGGAGCGCCTTGTCCTGGCCTACCTGAAGCTCATCACGGATCCTGTGCTGGACCCCCTGCAGTTTGCGTACAGAGCCAATAGATCCACGGAGGACGCCGTGAACATGGCTCTGCACTACGCACTAGATCATCTGGACACTGCAGGCAACTACGCCAGGATCCTGTTTGTGGACTTCAGCTCGGCCTTCAACACGATCCTCCCACACATCCTGGAGCACCAGCTATCTCTGCTGCAGGTGCCGGACTCCACCTGCAGGTGGATTACGGACTTCCTGACTGACAGGTCTCAGCGGGTGAAGCTGGGGAAGAGCATTTCCAGCTCCTGGTCCACCAGCACGGGCTCCCTGCAGGGCTGCGTCCTGTCTCCAGCACTATTCTCCCTGTACACCAACAACTGTGTCTCCTGAAGTTCGCAGACGACACCACCCTGGTGGGCCTCATCTCCAGGGGGGACGAATCTGCCTACAGGGGTGAGATCGAGGGGCTGCGGAGCTGGTGCAGTTTTAACAACCTGGAGCTCAATGCTCTAAAAACAGTGGAGATGGTGGTGGACTTCCGCAGGAAAGCAGCCCTGCCCCCTCCCATCACGCTGGGAGGTACCCCGGTGGCCTCCGTGGAGTCATGCCGCTTTCTAGGCATGACCATCTCTCGGGACCTAAAGTGGGAGCAGAACACCGAGGCCCTCACTAAGAAGGCCCAGAAGAGGATGTTCTTCCTCCGGCAGCTGAGGAAATTCAGGCTGCCGAGGTCCATGATGGTCCAGTTCTACACGGCCATCATAGAGTCCATCCTCACCCACTCCATCATCACCTGGTTCCCTGCTGCAACGGCCAAGGACAAGGCCAAGTTGCAGAGGGTTATACGTTCAGCAGAGAGGGTGATCGGCTGTCCCTTGCCCTCCCTCAACTCCCTGCACGACACCAGGGCTCTGAGGAGGGCAAGGAAGATCATGGCCGACCCCTCCCACCCCGGCCACGGCCTCCTCACCCTGCTTCCCTCTGGAAGAAGGTTGCGGCTGCCTAAGACAGTAAAGGCCCGCCACAGGCTCAGTTCTTTCCCCTCAGCCGGCAGGCTGCTAAATGACTCTGGCTTCCCCCTCCCCCCCGCCCTCAAGTCTGCTCAGGACTGAATATGCACTGGACCCTCTGAAAAACTCTGCACTGCACTATATATATATATATATATATATATATATATATATATATATATATATATATATATATCCAATGCACTATCCAAAGCACTGTTGTCTGTCCTGTGTTGTCCTGTTTTTTGCATTTGTTTTTGTTCATGTATACATGTGAAAAAAAGCATAAACGCACCTACTGTAATGCCAAAGCAAATTCCTATATGTGTCAAGCATAATGGCAATAAACGTTATCTGAATCTGAATCTGGTATGAACGCGGGGCTGGTTCGCCAGACAGCACCGAGGTTCGGAGGTTCCAGAACGGGAACGGGAGCTGGCACGGCGGTGTGAAAGCCCTATCCATGACTCACCAGCAGTTTGCATATTTCTGCGAGTTCAGTCAGAAGTCTTGCAGGGAGAATTCTCATGAACAAGTTGCAAGAGACGCGGCTCATGTTGTCCTAGAGGAGAGAGTGTTACAGGCATGTGTGAGAGGAGAGAGTGTTACAGGCATGTGTGAGAGGAGAAGAGAAAGTGCGGACGGTGAAGATGACAAGGGCGACGACGACTCGTCTCACCTGAACCTCTCTGCTGACACACTGGACGCACACGCGCATGGCAGACCTGAGGGTAGCCATTGTGCCCTCCTCCCCCATCTTCACCTTCACATTAGAGATGTACTCACTAAAGTCCTGAACCAGCGACTGCAGAAAGGCAACAAAATACACCATGAATTACACAGGTGTTCCCACAGCTTCTGAAACATCAAATTCAAGCACCTTTCAAGGACTTTCAAGACTCAATTCCCTCAAATTCAAGGACCCAACACGGCATAGTTTGAGACAGATCTAGATGAGGATTTATATAATAGGAACTATCCGCTCACTGACAACAATTAAAAACAGAGAGAGAGAGAGAGAGAGAGAGAGAGAGAGAGAGAGAGAGAGAGAGAGGGGAATTCAAGCACTTTCAATGACCCATGTCTATTTTCCCAAAACTTTTAAGACCTTGATTTCTTTTGCTCAAATTCACAAACTTTCAAGGATTTCAAGGACCCGTGGGAACCCTGATTACATCCTGCTTCCAGTCTACTGTATATGGAAAACATCAACATGCAATGAGGACGACCTTGGTAGTTCCGACTACCTTGGCCTTTTGGAACAGTGGAGAGTGGTAGGCGTCTTCTTCTGTCAGAATTCCAGCAGAGACGTACCCCGCTAAGACCCCAGTCAGGAGATTTGAGCAGTGGACCAGACAGTCAGGTGGAGTGGTCTGAGACTGAGGGGCAGAAGACAGCAGAAAGAAAAGACTGACTTGTTCTATTCTGAACAAGCACATACACGTACAGTAGCAGTCAAAGGTTTGGACACACTTTCCCAATGGAGAAGTGTGTCCAAACCTTTGACTGGTACTGTACACACACACACACACGTGCGCACACACACACACACACACACACACACACACACACACACACACACACACAGACTGTAGTAGAGAAACAGAGACACAAACAGACACACTTACACACACGCATGAATACACAGACTGGTCAAGCAGGGACTCACATCAGGGGAGTAGCAGTTAAGCAGGTGGTCTGCTACAAGCAACAGGCCCTGCTCCATCTCGTCTCTGAGACTGGGGAAGACTGTGAGCTGGGCGGCAGCTGAGGCCACCGTCCCTCCCTGGACTTTGTCTACGGGCTCAGACGGCATCTGGTCAAAGCTGAACTGGAGGTACAGCATCTCAATCTCACTCAGGGGGTCTTTAGATTCCACCGATGCTACATGATGGTCTGGGCTCAGCACACTTAACAGAGGGGAAAAGATTCAAACTGAGGCAAGTTTGAAGCAGAATGGAACTGTGTTGACACTGATTATAATAATAATAATAATAATAATCAGGGGTGCACATAACTGGTGCGCCAGTGCGCATGCGTCGTCAAAATGCATGCTGCGCGGCAGATCAGCCGCATGAAGGCGCTCTTGCGCACCAACAGCTTTTTTTTTTTAAGTTGATTTCAGTGTTTACAGAACAGAGCAGTGCTTAAAGAGATGTCCGTTTATATCAGTGTGTTTAAAGAACAGACATTCAGTTAGTGCTTAAAGAGATGTCCGTTTATTTCAGTGTGTTTAAAGAACAGACATTCAGTTAGTGCTTAAAGAGATGTCAGTTGATTTCATTGTGTTTAAAGGAGTCGGACAGACTTTCATTCTTAAAGAGCAGTCATTTGATTTTGCATTTGTTTCTTTTGTTTTGCACACAATAATTTGGTCGTTCATCTTTATTTATGAATAAATGTCGTTTTGCTAATAATATATCCATGTATCCCTTTTTTATCCATCCTGTGGGACGGGTCGTGACTCGCGAGCTCGGGGAGCACCAAGCAGCATCCCTAGGTGCTAGACTTATATAGCGCTTTTCTAGACACTCAAAGACGCTTTACAAACTGAAAAGATCGAGTAGTAATAATAAAAAGACACAAATAAATAAATAAAAGAAAGTATAGGGGCCTAATTAAGGTAGTGCTGGGGACACATGGGAAGGGGAGGGGGGAGGGTTAACAGGTGATGGATTAAAGGAAGTAATATTACCATATACTGTATAGTCATAATTAATATAGTAATTCTTACCATATATTACCATACACACTAATAAAGGAAGCATTATTATCATAATGATGACATGATGCCCATAGTATGATGAACCCATTTAGTTCAGGAAAAACATTGGTCTCACCTCTCGAGACCTCGCGCACCAAAGAGTAACATCATGCCAGCTCTGGTGTCTTTAAGTGTCAAAGCCACCAGGATTCTGGGGATGAGATTATTGGGAAAGTCCCTGTGCAGAGAATAATAAAGACACACACATATCAGGAACATGTGAAAACAATTGGTCAAAACAAGGACGATAGATTTAGGACCAGAGAGCAGACGACCCTCACCTGCAGATGATGGGGTGTGGTCTGGAACTCTCCTCAGCTTCCTCACTCTGTTTGTTCATGAGCAGCCAGGACATGATGCTCTCTCTGAGGCTAGGGGGTCCGACCCCCTCCGTGGACCCCACATGGTCCCAAGTACCGAGGGTCTTGGGAACTGGACACTTGAGCAAGGCCTGGGCCAGACAGAG
>NC_137682.1:27358289-27393289 GCF_963989245.1 Nansenia antarctica | reverse complement strand
AACCAAACATCAACAACGAGTGAGGTTCCTCAAGCATTTCTGATACGATTATCACGACTCAAGGTCTCAAGGTCGATTCAATAATCACAGTGAGCTAGTATGTTTACGCCGTGGGCCTGACTTTCACACTGCCCCTGAATGGCGGCTCATTGCTGCAAAAGCACTATGGCGTTCTCTCTCTGGGCGTGACATTACACAGGTCCGATTTTGTCAGTAAGTTAACTTAGAGGGGTGTCGTCGTTGTACCTGGCATGGAGCAGTGCTTTGGAGAAGAAGCTGAAGAGTGTGTTGGTCAAGCCCTCGGCCTGCAAACAACAGCCCTGGACCACAATGTAGATGATCCTGCTCACTAGGGCACGGTTAATGGCCTTGGAGGCACCATTGAAAAGGCCACAGTACAGATCCAACAAATCTACAGTCGGGGAGGGGGGGAAGAGCTCAGAATCGGACATACAGTAGGGTGTAGCTGGAATGCTACACATGGAAAAGCAATGTGGCCTCATGATTTAGAATATGTATTTCGTATCATAGCATGCACTTATTCAACACCATCCAATTGTGCACATTTGACATATCGTGATATTAGAATTATAAGGTTCTATCTCCATTTTTGGTCAAAATTGAGTTTTTTACATAATCTGATCCATTAGGTGTTTATCAATGCCTGTGTGGTGTTATTTTTAAAATGTAAAAAAAAAATTTTTTTTAGTAATTAATAAAATACAAAGGTTCCATCTTACAAAACATAATGGAATGTAAAAACGTTGACGCTCAATATCTCTGAACTACCCTAAACGGAGATAAAACTAACCGTATAATTCTAAACTCACAAATGTCTGATGTAGGCTATAACAGAGTAATACAAGTTAGAAAAGTAAAGACTGACTGTGCCATTGCTGTTGGGTGATCTCACACCAGTACTTGCGAACAGACAGGATGTCCTTCAGGAGGATGCTGCTGTAGTCTTCACCGTAAGCTGAGCAGCTGAAGGAGCTCCGTAACACCTCTGTCACATGACTTAGGAGCTCCCCACACTTCAGACGAGGCCCTCCTGCAAAGAGGAAGGAACAACACTGTATACAGGGTTCCCACACCTTCTGAAACATCCAATTCAAGCACTTTTCAAGGACTTTCAAGACTCAATTCCCTCAAATTCAAGGACCCAACATGGCATAGTTTGAGACAGATCTAGATGAGAATTGATTGAAGAAGAGGCTTGAATGTGTGAACACTAGATGGTCTCTTGCCTTCTCTACCACAGCACAGCAAAACAATATATTGTGAAATATGTGTTAAGTTAAGCAATACAGAGACTTATCTACGATAATTACGTAAAAAATGTTTTTAAATATATCTTTTCTTTTTGGAGAGAGAGGGGAATTCAAGCACCTTCAATGACCCATGTCTATTTTCAAAAACTTTTAAGGCCTTGATTTGTTTTTCTCTAATTCACAAACTTTCAAGGAGTTCAAGGACCCGTGGGAACCCTGTATATAGGCTGTGGAAACTCTCCAAAATGTAGTTTCCAAACCCTTACGCTTGTTTGCACAACGGATGAAGTATTTGACCAGGCTGCCGATCTCCTGCATTTTCTTTTGCCGATTGACCTGCGTGGTAGCCGACACGTTGGCTTTCCCTGACTGAAGGAGCTCCGTCTCTTTCTGCAGATACCTCTGCAGAAACCTACAGCAGCAAAATACATGTGTGAAAGCACATTGTCGTAACTTGTTTATTGACTCATAAAAATAAATGTATTGTATTGCAACTTCCTACCGGTATTGCTACTGCTCATTTATGAATGAATGAATGAATGAATGAATGGTCTTTATTGTCATTAATACAGTACAGGTACCAAACAACGACATTTGGGAGGGGGGGCTCCCCTGGTGCTAGGAAAAAAATACTAAAACAAGAAGGGAAAGAGCTGGTTTACATAAATAAAGGCTATATACACTATCCACTATACTATACTATACTATACAAATAAAACACTGTGCTGTACTCTATGCTATGCTATAAATATCCTAACATTTCCTATCTCTGAACCTTATGTACCCTAGGGTTGTCATCTTGCACATAGTATTATTGCACATTCATTTAAAGTGTCGCAGTTTGCAGGTAGGCACATCATCAAATTCTGGGTCAGTATTTATACTATAAGTATAAGAGTAGCCATTGCTATGAAATGGTGATTGGGTCTAAATGAAGTACCTGAAGACTGCATCCCAGGTGAGGTGCTTGGAGCCTTTAGAAGCTCTGTTTCCTGAGGTGCGATCCAGCTCCTCCACAGTCTCAGGTGAACAGATGAGTCGCCTGAAGCGATCAGCTTCTTTCTGGAAACATAAGGCAGAATAGGTTATTGTTGCCCAAGTGTTAGAAGGAGAAATATTCAATGTTTTGAATGCCTGACATTACCTTTCTCTCTGTGGCTTTGTCATTCTCTAAACCCCTGCAGCAGACCAGGAGATCATGAAGAGTCAAACTCATTGTGACTTAGGATAGCAGAGTGTCAGATCCCATCATCTGATCAAGGACATGCGTCTGATCATGAAGGAAATAGATCAGAATGAGAGTTGGTGAAGTGCCATCACTTTTGGAAAGACTTGCTTGCATACATTACTTACTGGCTCTAGTCTAAATCATGAATTGCTGTAATAAATACTTCTGCAGCTACTTACTACTTACTTCTGTTAGCTAGCCATGCAGCGACCTGTGTCCCGTTCCGTGACCTCCGTCAACCAACATCTGCCTCCAAAGACTTCCGGTTTCGTTTTTAGCGACTTCAAAATAAAAGCGCAAGTTAAGCGATGAATGGAAAGTAATGCGACCACAATATTTGTTTCCTTCATTTTGCTGAAGTAAGAACAAATTACCGACCTGAAAGTATAAACAATAATTGTGTCCTATGTGGACTGTATAAGACACATGTAATGGACTGTACAAAAATATGTTTAGATGATTTAAACTCATCACTGGTACAAGTCTATCTCGGTAACACTTCTAGAATGTAGATCAGTGGGATGTTTTAAAGCCCTTGGGAATGTGTTAATCGTATTACTATTCAATTCTCTATGCTTTTCCTACCACTTTTAAGCTATTCATATCAATCAAACTTTAAAACATACAGTGGTCTAACTTGAGTTGCTTAAATGTGTATATTTTTATATTCTTTTTTACCAAGGAAGAGGAGTTGAGGGTCCCAGAGAGGACCCTATCTCACTGTCTTTCAACTCCCTAGAGAATCATCATCAACCTTTAAAACTATTGAACTTTTTATATCTCCAACAACTCTCATCCAGTTAACAAACCAACTCTACCACTTAACCAACCTACTCTCCATCCACTCCACTGAAGTACCCCTGGCTCATCCTATCTATTAATCTATCTATCTATCTCACTTTTTTTACCCAGCAAATCTATCTCTCTATCGAAACATCTTTAAACCTTTTCTGCTACCAAATTAAAACTTAGCAAGCTCAGGAAGTTTCTGTTGGAACGTATTCTTCCAATTAGTTAGAATTACTTAAGCAAGTCCAACTATTGTTCTTCGACATACTTACTATTATTGTTATTATTATTATTATTATTATTATTATTATTATTATAAATCTTCCACCTGCTACTCCTACTACAACGTTTAAGCTATTCACACCAATCCAACTTTAAAATGTGCATAGAGGTGTAATTGCTATGACTTTTGGTTTTAAACGGTAAACTGAATTGAACTTGGGCGCTCTTATTCTGAAGACATCCTCATTGACACACATTCACACAGAGAAGGAGGTGGTCAGAGTTCACGGAACACAGATCCTGATTCATGCAACCCTGCAACCCATGCAACCCCATCGTAGAACTTGGCACACAATATGCATTAGCTAGTTATTCATGCGCAAATGTAATAGCGTCATACTCAAATCAGCATACATATGGGTTGGATGACTAAATCGTTTTGTTATCATAGCCTGATGATTGTTCTTGTTCTTGCAAGTGAAACTTGTACTCTGACATGTTGACGTGCCCATGCAGGACCGCGCCTCCCACAGTTGAATCATAGCGCTACCTATGGCCGGAAAAGGCAGAACCTATGACCGGAACCGGAAAAGTGCGGGGGTACATATGCTCCGTTTCCCCGCCTTTTCCATACTTGCAGAGCGCTGCGTACAGGACACCCTGGATGTGTTGGCGTCATCTACTTAGTCTGTGTGCTGATATAACGTGTTCTGGTTTGATTTATCTGACATGTAACTGGTCATTAACAGTGTTAGTTAACCGATAAAGCCATGCTGCTTCCGTCTGACATGGCGAGGCTCGTTATAGGTAAGTCTGAGAATGAGCAGCGAAGGTCTGTGATGCTAACTGCTGCTGTCATCAACTAGCCTGCCAGTTTATCACGATAGCAACTATAACTATTACTACTGAACCATTATAGGAGAACAGGTCACTCTCTCTGCTGTCTCTGAAGAAGGGGTGGTACTGGTGGCTATGGAGGACATAGTGGAGGAGTGTGTCGACCTCCCTGAGAGCCTGCTGAGGTAAATGTCGATGGGTCCGACTGCATTTTTCACAATCAGTTAGTTGATGGATGCTAAATGTCATTTATCGATCGTGCATGCTATATCTATGCTGACTTAAATTATCTTGTTTATTCAAACTCGTATCTATGTCCACGATGTAAAATAAATAACCATTTCATAGGTCTGTGTTTGAACTGTGAAGTTAGTCATGTCAGTTTCTTTGCCTGTGTCTCAGCATCACTGGAGATCGCTGGGTGTTTTGTTTTGAAGTATTGAAGCATTACAGTTGCCAAATGGTGGTATGTGAATTTACTATTGCAAAGTTTACATTGAACAACATTATCGTGAGCAGTGGCAATAGCCCATGGCAACAACTGAGAGGGGATGAATGAACTCAGCGAGGTTGTTAAATGAATGAAAAAACACGGCCACATGCATTTTTTAATCTCACAAATACTGAGTACTTGGTTACTGAGTAATGTTTTTTTTCGATTTGTCGATTAGATATCTTTGTATCGATGCGGAAGTCCGTGATTGACTGATAGATAAATGGATCAACCTAACCCGTCCCTACCGAGCACCCTTCATCAGAGAACCACAGGTAAACCACTATCAATGCTACAATAAACACTCTCTCCTCATCTTCATCTCCCTCTCCAGAAAGGAGGACTTCCACTCTCTGCTGCCCCCTGATGCAGACCGCAGTACTGCAGCTCAAATGTTCTTCCAGCTGTTAGGTGAGTAGTTGAATGACTGAATTGATGATAGAGTGCCATATAATGGCATGTTAAATTGGATTTAAATCTGAAGATTGCTCCCCATTGCTGTCAGGATTGCAGAGTCTCTCCCTATCTTTTGCCATGGACTTCATCTTTTCAGGCTACCTTAACTGTCCCTCCTTAAACCTCTGAATCCCCCTGTTCTGTTTCTCAACTGTATATTACCAAAAAAGGTGTCCACTAAATTCCAAAAATGTAAATGGAAAGACTGACTTTACTTTCCACTTCACTTTTGGCCCTGAAAAGTGGGCTGACCTTGTTTATTTTAGAATAGAACTTTGTTGTCCAACCAAAGATGGACCACTGTTTGGGGCTCAGCTCAGGCATCAGACACTTGTAGGACTACATGGGGTCGGTCTTCTGGTTCTGGTGTGTTCTGACCTGTGTGCCACTGTGTTTGTCCAGAGCGGGTGACTGGCAGAGAGCTGGGTGTGTGTCAGGGGCATCCCTACGGCCCCATCACTGTCATCCCCTCCCACTCCCCCCGGACAGCCTGAGGTACAGAGAGGGACCTGGACACACACACACACACACACACACACACACACATAGACTTTCACAAATGCACACCATGCGGGTTCACACACCCAATCACAAATACACAACAACTGGTTCACACAAGATACACACATACACTTGATTGACAACTTTCACAAATTTACACTCACAGGCACTCACAGTGATACTGATATCCACCAGGTGCTTAGATATTATACAGGCACACAGACACACACACACAGAGAGATACATACACACACAGAATACAGTCTGATGGTTATGGCTTTTAACTGGGTACCCACTGATAAACCATACATGAATTCAATTGGCCTTTTCACATTTCAACCTTGGGTAATAATGTACATGTCATGTCAATTGCATTCATATTTGATCATCCTCAGACACTTGTTGCCATTCTCAATGATGACTTCTTACAGTCTTTTAATGTGATTTTTGCAATTAATGTTTTTAATTGTTCATGTTTAGGGTTAGACGTATAATTATTCCCTAAGAATGGCCTGGCAATATCCTATGTTACTAGTCGTGTACTTTGCTCTCGTGCCTATTTTTGTGATTCGTATATATCTTATGTACTGGCCTACCGTGGAGACTTACCCTGTTTTTCTGTTCCTCTACAGCCCACGCCAGCCACTACCGCCAGCCCGCCAGGCTGAAACCCCCGGACTCATCCTATCTGTTTTTTCCACCCCCCTACACTGTAAATAAATACCCTACGGGGCTAACACAGTATTCTGCCTCCGGTGTCGTGTCATTGAGCCCCCTAACTACCGTGGCTTAACACATACAACATAGACAGTACTGTAAATCATTCATTCACATCCAGACGTTCCTGTCTGTCTGGCCACATATTTTCATCGACATCACAGCGAATATCATCCCTGGCAATGCAGCGAGGAAAGTATCTCCTTGAGTGGCGGATCCACCCTCTGCAGGACTGTGCTGTGATGTCATCACATGCTGCATCCATGGCCGCTAGCAAGGCCATTTGGGTATGTGGATGCCGGTCATATACCTTCCACCTCCAGGCAGAGAACAACTCCTCTATTGGATTCAGGAATGGGGAGTAGGGAGGGAGATATTCCACCAGCATCCTTTCATGTGCTGCTAACAGATCTGAGTGGTGAAAATGCACATTATCCCATACAACAACATACTTGTTCAGATGGTCTTCATTTAGACCCCTCTCATTCTCAGGGATAATGTCCCTGTAAAGAATGTCTAAAAAAGTCAGCAGATGTTGTGTGTTATATGGACCAAGACAGGGTATATGGGTGAGGATGCCGTTTTCTGAGATGGCTGCACACATTGTAATATTCCCTCCTCGTTGGCCTGGGACATCAATGGCTCTCTGTCCAATGCGATTTCTTCCACGCCTTCTACCTTTTGCCAGATTGAAACCCGCCTCATCAACGTATATGAATGTGTGCAGCGGTTCCCTGGCCTCCAGCTCCAGTACACGCTTTATCCCAGAATAGAGAGAGAGAGAAAAAAACTATAAAAACTTTTCCTGTGTAACATAATGCATTTTGGACAACATATTGTACAGTATGAACTGTCAGGTAAGTGCACTGCATGGCACTACACAAAGTAACCAGTTTACAGCACTGGACATTAGAGTATGCATAGAACACATAAATATTTTACCTGTACATACTGGTGACTGATCTCCTTCACTCTGTCGCTGTTCCGTTCAAATGGCACATTGTACAATTGTTTCATGCGCATTTCATTTCTCCTGAGCACTCTGTCAATTGTAGCGATTGAAACAGATTCAATATTCCCAAAGATATTGTCATCCTCTATAACAGCGCTTTGTATCTCTCTCAACCTTATGGCATTGTTTGCAATCACCATTGCACAAATGGCTTCCTCTTGTTGTGGAGTAAAAAGGGACCCTTTTCCACCTCTGCGAGGTGGTCTTGTCTATGTGGTGCAGAGTAAAATTACAGTAATGTACAGTAAACATGAGATATACTGCTTTAACCCATATTACTGTAGTGTACAATAACAGTGCTTCCCACTTGTAAAATGCTGCAGTACAGTACCATACTGTAAATATGGCAAATCTTTACTGTAACACTACTTTACACTACAATACAGTAAATCTGTGCTGCAGTAAAGCTGTAAGTCTAAATGTAAAATGTAAAAAGTGACAAGTTCTTGTCCCACTGTAAGCTTCATGTATGACACAATGACAGTAGTGCAGTGCAGATTGTTTAGTGCTGAATTACTGTCCAATATACACACCTGTTCTCCTGACAAAATGTTTGAATAATTGAATTTACAGTGGTTCTCCCAACATTTGGCTGCACCCTTCGACCTGCCTCAGCCATTGTGAGGCCGTGATTGACAACATGGTCCACAATTGTAGCCCTAATTTCATCAGGAATCTGCCTATGTACTTGGCCTCTTCTTCCTCTTCCCCTGTTTTGTCCCCTCCCCGCATCCTCGCCCCTCTTCCACGATGCTGACCTACTATTTCTGTGTCACAGTATTGTCAAAATGGTACACACTATGTCCTGCTCGGTTCATATATGCTTGCCAATTGAGGGTTCATGGGATTCAGCTCTGAGTGACTGTGGAGAAGTGGCTTATCATTGGTTACAATCAAGGCTTCACACACTCCTCACATCAGTGAAAGCTGAGGTTCACCTGAGAGAAATTGTTTTTTCAGGAAAAAATTAGAAAGAAATGTGTAAAATTTGCTTGACAGATTTTGACAACTTGTTCAACATTTTTGTATGTAATGACTCAAGCAATGAAATAAGGACTATTAGTTTTATAGGGAATGACTATTCAGCATCCAAAAGTATAGTTCATTTTGACTGACATGACATAAGAAAATGATAATGTTATAAAACAGCAGAGAATTGTATCACAGCAATTGATGCATGTCCAAAAGCATTTGCAATTTGTTGGAAGCAATGAGAAACTGCTACTATGATGTGCACAAATGACTAAATGTTGTGGAGGTTGAACTAACAGTTATGATAATTTTTATTCCGATCAGAGAAATGCACCAAAGCAATTGAGAAAAACTGTAAAGGAATAGTCAACTATATTTCCCCAGTGGCAACTGAAGGTTTTGCAGCTCCAAGATCCACCTCCCTAGTTGACAAACAAGTGCAACGGTAGCACTTAAGACCGAAAATGAAGTTGTATAGATTGCACCTTTAAGCACACATTCAAACAGTGATGTTAGTTAGGACTATGGAGCAATTCTTTAAGGTAGTTGGGTAAACCAATAGGAGCATAGCTCCCCTATGGGGCGGAGCTCCATGAAATAGAACAGCATTTGTTTTCTTCATTTTGCTGAAGTAAGAACAAATTACCGAACTGAAAGTATAAACAATAATTGTGTCCTATTTGGACTGTATAAGACATGTACAAAATGACTGTACAAAAATATGTTTAGATGATTTAAACTCATCACTGGTACAAGTCTATCTCGGTAACACTTCTAGAATGTAGATCAGTGGGATGTTTTAAAGCCCTTGGGAATGTGTTAATCTTATTACTATTCAATTCTCTATGCTTTTCCTACCACTTTTAAGCTATTCATATCAATCAAACTTTAAAACATACAGTGGTCTAACTTGAGTTGCTTAAATGTGTATATTTTGGGGGGGAGACAGTTGGGCTTTCTTCAGTCTCCTCAGGAAGTATAGCTGCTGCGCCTTTCTGACCAAGGAAGAGGAGTTGAGGGTCCCAGAGAGGACCCTATCTCACTGTCTTTCAACTCCCTAGAGAATCACCATCAACCTTTAAAACTTGAACTTTTTATATCTCCAACCACTCTCATCCAGTTAACAAACCAACTCTACCACTTAACCAACCTACTCCCCATCCACTCCACTGAAGTACCCCTGGCTCATCCTATCTATTCATCTATCTATCTCACTTTTTTTACCCAGCAAATCTATCTCTATCGAAACATCTTTAAACCTTTTCCACTACCAAGTGGTACCAAGTAGCAAGCTCAGGAAGTTTCTGTTGGAACGTATTCTTCTAATTAGTTAGAATTACTTAAGCAAGTCCAACTATTGTTCTTCGACATACTTACTATTATTGTTATTATTATTATTATTATTATTATTATTATTATTAATATTATTATAATAAATCTTCCACCTGCTACTCCTACTACAACGTTTAAGCTATTCACACCAATCCAACTTTAAAATGTGCATAGAGGTGTAACTCACATTGCTATGACTTTTGGTTTTAAACGGTAAACTGAATGTAACTTGGGCGCTCTTATTCTGAAGACATCCTCATTGACACACATTCACACAGAGAAGTAGGTGGTCAGAGTTCCACCTTTCGTGCTCACGGAACACAGATCCTGATCCATGCAACCCTGGCCAGCATCGTAGAACTTGGCACACAATGCATCAGCTAGTTATTCATGCACAAATGTAATAGCGTCATACTCAAATCAGCATACATATGGGTTGGATAACTACATCGTTTTGTTATCATAGCCTGATGATTGTTCTTGTTCTTGCCAGTGAAACTTGTACTCTGACATGTTGACGTGCCCATGCAGGAGCGCGCCTCCCGCAGTTGAACGCAGCAACACCGCCGGGTCGCGTCAGATGCGTTCCTCTTGCAAAAGATTCACAGATTATTTGTTTATTTACATTATCTGTTTTCTATTGTTGGTAAATATGCAAATACGTAAATACATTTGATTTAATAAAAAAAAATAAATGAAGTTAACTGTAGATTATTAATTATTAATCTCTGAGTATTGGAGAAGGGGTAGGATTAAATAAGATTATGTTTCTTCCTACTCCTTTTCGGACCTGTTAAGTAAATAGTGTTTTTTGTTTTGTTTTTTCTTGTTTTTGTTTTGTTTTTTGTTGTTATAACTATTTATTTTTTCACATGTTCGAAATAAAGCTTTCATTCATTCATTCATTCATTCATTCAATGAGACCAATTACTGCAAGATTATCGTCCAACAAACTTTTGTCTGATATCAGGTGTAACTCTCTTTCATAGTGTACGTGTACAGTTGGTGGAGAGATTGTCCTTAGTTATAACTACATTTCCCATGGTGCAAATCTTCCAATGATTTGGCTACTTCCGGGGTACATATCCTCCGTTTCCCCGCCTTTTCCATACTTGCAGAACGCTGCATACAGGACACCCTGGATGTGTTGGCGTCATCTACTTCGTCTGTGTGCTATGATATAATAACGTGTTCTGGTTTGATTTATCTGACATGTAACTGGTCATTAACAGTGATTAGTTAACCGATAAAGCCATGCTGCTTCCGTCTGACATAGCGAGGCTCGTTTTAGGTGAGTCTGAATGAGGAGCTAACTAGCTAAGAGTAAGTCATCAACTAGCCATCCAGTTTATCATGATAGCAGCTACTAGTGAACCATCATAGCAGGACAGTTCACTCTCTCTGCTGTCAACACAAAGTAGCTAGCTAGCCACAATCGAGCATGATACATACCCAGCCATCACCTGGTCTCGAGACGTCTTAAGACATCTTGACAGACAAAATGTCTTATTTTGGTTAATTAAGACATCTTAAGACATCTCAAGAAGACAAGGTGATGGCTGGGTATGTATGACAGCTGAGCTCACAGTGTTTAATTCTGGGTGCTTCTGTTGGTGACAGCTGATCCTCTGATGTTGCACTGTTGCACTGTTGACATGGTGTTTGACAGGATATCTGCAACAAGAGGGGCTGTCTTCCACCACCCAGGCGTTCATCCTGGAGAGTCCCGATCTGAAGGAGTATGCAGAGCACAGCACAGAGGATGGCACTATCCCTGCCTGTCTGTTTGTAAGTGGTGATGGTCAGAGAATGTGTTGACATTGTTATTAATCACTGCCTATCACAGCCTATGCTCAGGTACATCTGCCAGAACCTGCGATTCAACGTCAGTGTTTCGTACCAGTGACCAGTTTCAGCATCACTTATGACAGTTTTGAGTACTTCCCATCATCAGAAAATGTCTCTGGCCCCACAAAATATCAAAAAGGCTGCTTGTAGGTAACGTAGACACGGCTGTTCTAGTGTCAACTGTCACTTAGATCCAACTGTCACTTAGATCCAACTGTCACTTAGATCCAACTGTCACTTAGATCCAACTGTCACTTAGATCCAACTGTCACTTAGATCCAACTGTCACTTAGATCCAACTGTCACTTAGATCCAACTGTCACTTTCAAATTAACCTCAAGATTCTAATAGAAAGGTATTGAAATTAACCTCAAGATTCTTAGAAAGGTATTGAAATTAACCTCAAGATTCTTAGAAAGGTATTGAAATTAACCTCAAGATTCCTGTATATACCCTGTTAATATCCATACAGATGAATGTTATGCTCATCATTACCCGACACCCTGGTGGAAAACTCATGGCCCTCTGCATTTCTGCATAGTGGGTAAACCCGTTTGTGGGTAAACCAGTGATTGGCTAAACACCGTCATTGTAAACGAAGAAGTGGAAATGCAAGTGCAATCAGTGTTGCCAGATTGGGTGGTTTTCTGGTTTTCCTACTTTTGATCATATTGGGCTGGAAAAATAGTGGGTGGGCTGGATAGGTAGCATTTTGAAGGGTACATCAAATCTGTGGGTGGGTTTCTTTTACAAACGTCATTACCAACAGACATAAGGTTTAGTGGCGGGTGATGGGCACCTATTTAATGTCAGCTCATGTAACACAAATACGACTCCAATTTCCAGTATACATGGCGGGTTAAACATGTGCAGTAGAAGGCTTTAGAAACCTACGCCCAGTTTGTTATCCAGTGGAAGGACAAAAATAACACTTGTGGCAATATACGTTTTGGGCTGGTTTTTGGTGGATTGGATGACTATGGTTGGGCTGGAAATTGTCAATCTGATCTGGCCACACGGATTGCAATCCAGAATGCCATGTTTGGAGATTTCTGTGGCTTTGTGTAATGACAGGTATAAAGTTAATCTGTGTGGATATTAAAGCAACCCCATGGATATATTGTGGGGCTGGAGAACATATTGGAGAGTATGTGGATATTTTCAAAACTACGACAAGTAATGTCAAAACAGGCAAGGGCACTCGTGTTGAATTAAGTCGCAAGCTCATCATTCTCCTTTTTCTATTCAGTTAAACACAAGTGTTGAAAATGAAAATGATAATGATGTTCTGTACTAATCATGTGCACTCCTTTTGCAGTCTCTCTTTGGAAAAAACCTGACCACCATTTTGAATGAGTATGTTGCTGTCAAAGCTAAAGGTGAGTGTAGCTTCTGGTTGTTTCAGTGAATGAAAACAAAACGTTTGTGTACTATACACTTTCCTCCTTTTCCTTTATAGAAACGAGTCAAGAGACTCCCATACCTGCCATGATGACATCATTATGGAAAAAGCTAGACTTCACACTCAATCAAATCAAGTAAGTTAGTTTGATCTAAGAATGAGAACAAGATAACACGTATGGATGATGAGGCAGTTTGTTGATGTCAATCATAGAACAATGTTTTCATGATAACGTCTTACCCCCAGGTCCATGCAGAACTCCCCATCTGTTATCCATAATCAGAGAGGTAAGTTTCTCATTCCAGTGCAGTGTTTCCTCCAGGAGTTTTCACATTAGTGGCGGGGTGGTCCGTTTTTGCGCGCGTAGCACGCACATGAAACGCGCACTGGCGCTCAAAACAAAGACGTAATTTCACCAAAAACGAGTAGGTGGTGGGCCGAATGTGTTTTTCGTGTAGTTTATTGATTTCCATCTAAAGAGTACACAATGTTTTACATAGGATATAACCAGTGGTGTAGTCTAGTGTTTTCTAGTGGGTATACTGTGATTCTTCCCTCCCAGCCTCATATCGTTCATTTCGGAACCCCATAAAAATAAATCTGCGCTCCTTTCTATATATATCTAAATTACATGTTATAAGGCTGATCTGGGCATGATAGTGCTGCATTTTGACATATTTCATGTCACATCTCCCCCTTTGATGGTATATGACGCTATAGTCAGTCCCAATGGTCCAAAAGTCAAGTGCTTCGTAACACAGACGGGGTGAATTTTATGAATGAAAGTGAAAGTTCTGTCACAAAACGCCGTTACGTATCCTCACACATTTTTAAGTGGGTGTATGGAAATCCTTGGCCTTTCCTAGTGGGTATACCAGGGTTTCCGTTAGAAAAATTTGCCGTCGGACATCGTGTCCGGGAAGAATTCGATTTACCGGACAAACGTGATATATTCCGGTCATCATATTAAAATATAATCAAATTTTTTTTTTCCAAAATCATATTTTTTTTTCTTCAAATCTAATATAGCTGTTTGTCGCGGTGATTACTGTTGTGTAGCGGCCTATATATGCCATTTAATGTCTATTTCTCATCCGATACGATTAGATGCGAGCTATATAATATATAATAATATAACATGATTTGACGCATGCGCGCTATGCCATGCGTCAAATCCAGCGCTGAACGGGTCCAGCGCTGAACGGGCGCCTCACTGGGAACTGAACAGACAGCATCGATCAATGAACGGACTCCACATTACGTTAACTGAAGTTTGTTAAATTGTTTGGGATTAATGTGAGTTTTCTATTTTCTCTTTCCAGTTTTACCCTTTTTTTTAAATCAATAAAACAACGTCATTTCTATAACCAGGTCTCGCTGGTTGGGAAGGCATTTCGTTTAGCTCGGGAGTATGACAATGGGGAGAACATAACTGTTTATTGAGAAACAAATGATAGGCAGTCTGGGATACGTATATAAAGAAATACCACAATGTCTAGATGTATAACATTTTATTGAACAGTAACAGTGCAAGCATGTAGGCTTCTGGCGTGACACGGCTAGCCTAATTTACGTTCATATGCCTTTTATCAGATCAAATAAAATAGAATAAAACTCTTTGAAAATAAATAGGCTTTAAATTAACTTGCAATGCGTATAGGCTAATTTCCGTTCGATGTTACAGCCTAGGCTATGCCTTTTCTCAGATAGATAGGGGATAGCCCTGTAAGCTCATACGGGTCTGTATGTCGTCCTGAAGACCGGCTGTTAGATCATATCGCTGAAGTTTGTCTCCATCTTAGTGTAAATGTTGTCCGTTTCGTTTGTTATCCTTGTTATTGTGCGATAAAGTTAAAGCGCTCCGCTTCGGGACACCATTTTCAGCTGAGCACCAAACACACACACTGCCCGAGAGAGAAGGACCCGCCCCCTTTAGTTAGCCTATAGCCTATAGGCTAACTAAAGGGGGCGGGTCCTTCTCTCTCGGGCAGTGTTATGTGTGTGTGTGTTTGGTGCTCAGCTGAAAATGGTTAGAGGGAATTATTTTCACCGGACATTTATGTCCGACGAGTTTTCAATTTGTCGGACTTCAACTACTTTTACCGGACAAAGACCGGTAATTACCGGTTAACGGAAACCCTGGGGTATACGGCGTAGTCCTGCGTATCACCTAGACTACACCACTGGATATAACCTAATATCTGATGGTGAAAAGCTTCTAGAGTAAATATTCTTGTCATCTTTAAAAAAAAACTACTTAAATCAGAAATCAGAAATTTGCCAACTCCATTGTAAGTCATTGAATGTCATTCAGTCACGGTCGGTCAGTCAGTCACTGTCCGTGAAGTCTGTGCCTGTGAAGTCTGAAGTTTGTTTGTCCGACTGTTCAAAGGGGGCGTGGCTTAGCGATAGGTCCATTCAATTCCATGGTTTTCACAAACTAATATCATTTGCAGTACGTACACGGAATGGGACGTTGAACCTCAGGCGACAGAGGACCTTGTCAACAACGCAGTCCCCCAGCTCTGCGTTTCTGTCTTTATCAGCCCCCATGTCAGGCCCCGCCATCATTAGTCCCCTCCAACCCCCCCCAGGCATTCTGGGACACTCCACCCCAGTCTGCTACACCTCCCAGCAGACCAGACCCTCCCCCATCTGCAGTACTGCAGTACAGACCCAGATCCAAGATGGGGGCCGACTGCTCATCAATCTGAGCAGTAAGTAAACACAAACAGAATGTTTTTTTATGAATACGATATTGCTATCACAGTCCCATTTGACTAGCTTTTGTTTTCAAGTTAGGGAGAGAATGCTTAATACCAGAGTAATACCAAGTTGAAGAGAACAAACCTGTTTTCTACTACAGGAGACTCACCGTTGCAAATAATGGTTCCAGACAACAGGTTAACCCCAGGCCCGTTGTCTCCAGGGCGGCGGAAATGGTAAGATTGTTGTATTCTGTTCCGCTTTTTAGCTACAGTCGAACAGGCTGAGGTTTTTGATTAAATACTAATTTTCTCAGTGACTCCCCCAGGAGGAGGGGTGGTGGGGGTCCCAGTGGATCCGCTGGGACTGGAAGAACCAACATGGCCGCTAGTAGCCTTACAGCAGAGCCCCCGAGTGAAGAGACGGCAACAGAAAGCTTTCCTGTGAGTTTTGTGTGAATCCTCTGTTAATATCACGCTGCATTTGAATCATCCCTGAGCCATCTTGTTGTTTTGAACCTCTTTGTTTTGTGTCACCAGCAAATGGTCATACAGAATGCCAGAGAGAAGATTCTAGGTGATAGGTCACTACAAGAGAAGCTTGCTGACAACATCAACAAAATCCTTGCAAGGTAACACAACATGGATCTGGTTAGAATGTGACACTTCTGACTTTATTGTTGACATTTTCAGTTGGGTTTGTTATTTTGATCTTTGGTCATTCTTTTTTCTTCACTTGCAGTGATAGCAGTCCCCAGGTGTCAAAAGCATCTTGCAGTACTGTGGAGCAGGACCCATCCATAGATGAAATTCTAGGACTGCAGGTAATGTGATGTGTGTTTTGGTGGACTGACTGACTGTATGTCAGTCTCCATATGAATTCTGGCAACATTGTCTATCAATTAGTCTTGGTTAATTGTGATTGTGTATAGTTAGTTGTGTATATGTGTCTGTGCAGGGGGTGTATAGTTAGTTGTGTATATGTGTCTGTGCAGGGGGTGTATAGTTAGTTGTGTATATGTGTCTGTGCAGGGGGTGTATAGTTAGTTGTGTATATGTGCCTGTGCAGGGGGTGTATAGTTAGTTGTGTATATGTGTCTGTGCAGGGGGAGATCCATATGTCAGACGATGCCATCCATGACATCTTGGAGCAGACAGAGTCTGACCCAGCCTTCCAGGCTCTCTTCGACCTCTTTGACTATGGTAAACTTTTCTGTTTTGCTGAAATGTTTTTCCTGATTTACCGTCTGAAGAATTTGGTAGAACATTTCTGTTATGACTACATGCACACTGCCCGATTACTTGAACACTACTTCTACTTGAACACTACCTACTTGTAGGGCTGCCACAAACGATTATTTTCGTAGTCGACTAGTCACCGATTATTTTAACGATTAGTCGACTAATCGGATCATAAATTACAGCTTATCGCACAATTACTCAATCGCTCTTATTTAGCTATCATCTTCTAAATCAGCTTCTAAATTTAGCTTGAAGTTGTTAGTTGTTGTTGTAGGCATGTGCTAACTAAAAATAAAGACAATTAAAATGATTGTTCACTCAAAAATAGATATTTTAATGAACTTTGCAGATTTATTTCTGGCATCACTTGCATGTAATGTAATGTAAAGAGTAGTAGAGAGTGCAAACTGCTGAGTAAAATGAGGTAGGCTAGGCACTAGGCAACCAAAAGAATACAAAAACAAAAATAAATACTTGTACAGAGTACAAAAGTTTTGCTTTGCTTCACTCATCTCTGGCATCAAACATACATTTTAAATGTATATTCGTCGTGGTATTCAGGGTTGAACTGCTTTAAATCATTTCTTTAAATCCTTCGTCAGCAACCATGGACAAGGGTCTCATATCCTTAACCAGCATGTTCAGGATTGATCCAGTCAGGACGGTGGCTTGCTGGGGTGTGCACGTTGGCATCTTGACAAGATAACTATCCATAGTAGAACGCGCCTTCTTAGCACTGTAACGTTAAGACAACATTTTTAGCTATTTGATAAGTATCGCTTTGATGACAACGTTACAGCACATAACTTAAAATAATGTAAGAAGGCTTTTAACGTAACGATATCGTTAGCCAATAACAAGCTAACTAGCTTACCGAGACGAGCCATCGTCTTCCTCGTCATCTGCCACAACGTGCTTCCTTTTTAGATGCTCGCGCATCATAGACGTGCTGCCATGATAAGCGAGTTCAGCTTTGCAAATTGTATATTTTACATTCTTTTTTTCAACGTTGTGGTTGAAATGCTCCCACACTTTAGACGTACGAGGACGGGAAGACATTTCTCTGTTTGTTTTTCCGGGGATGTCACGTGTGCCCCGGATGACCGACACTGCGCATGTACATCAAAGACGCTGGGAGACGCTAGCCAGTGGCAGCTTCAGGGAAGAAAAACGAATGCTTATCGCTTATTTGAATGAATGAATGAATGAATGAATGGTCTTTATTGTCATTGATATAGTACAGGTACCAAACAACGAAATTTGGGAGGGGGGGGGCTCCCCTGGTGCTAGGAGAAAAAGAAAAAGAAAATATATATATATATTTCAGCTCCAAAAAAACATGCGACGACGTCAATTACCAAATATGTCGGGGACGATTTTGGTAATCGACGTCGTCGCGACTAGTCGACTAATCGTGGCAGCCCTACCTACTTGAACTCTGTACTGCTCCGTATCTGTACCATATTGCACACCGTACGATAGTGTATTACATCTCATTGTAACCCGCACAGCATTTTTTGCAGCACCTGACTACTACTTGAACGTCCTGTAATGTATCATACCTGAACTATATCATTGCATACTGTATGATATTGCATCTCATGTCATTGTAACCTGCACAGTTTTTTGCACTACTGTTCTACTGCAGTACGACTGGTCCCGCTGTAGTACAACTACTATCACCCTATCACCTTATTACCTCATCCTACTTGTTTCTATTATCACCCTACTCTACACTTTATTCTATAATTTTTTATTTGTATTCTGTTGCTATCACTGCTATTGTTGATTGTTGATTGTTGATTTTGTTGTTTTTATATCCTGCTTTATTTTATTATTGATTTTGTATTCTGCTCCAATGCCAATGTCAAATGAATTTGAACCCAATAATTTTACTCTGTGTATCCGTACATTGATGTAATAAAAGCAATTCTGATTCTGATAATGCACCATGTTTAAATTATTCCTTTAATCTCTTGATTCTATGGATGAAGGTAAAAACAAAACCAGCGAAGATACTGTTCAAGGCGATGGGAACATAAGCAACCCTGAGCAGAGTGACGATACTGAGACTAGATGTGTAAACAACTCCTCTGAGACTGCAGAACCAGGTATGGACAACGGTTCTGAGAACCTTTCTAAGAACGCCTATTAAAGTGTCATATCCTAGGAACTTTTACCAGGACTATCTTTTAATGACGTTAAATCTATCCTATTTCACAGGAACTGGAGAAGAGGTGTCCACAAGTGGACAAGGACCGATATTTAGGACGGGGAGGACAAGGTCCGGACAGGAGCCCAAGAGTAAGAAAACAAGGAAATCTGCACCTCCTGTTCCGAGCTCTTCAAAGGCAACATCTGGACCTAGCACCAGAGGGGCGAGAAGGGGAACCAGCACAACCAGACTCTCAGCTGGTAATGACAAACACGTCGGGACTGATTCCTCTACTGCACAGGACTTGGAAAGATGCGACTCTGGCTCAATCTTTAATGAGGACGGAGTAGGCATGGATATCGACCAACCTCTGAATGCTCTTCCCCCTGAAAGTACAGCTCCCCTGGATGTGTTCGAGCCAGTCAGACAAGAAAGCTCTCCGACCTCAACTAACACTCACGTCTTAGCATGCAACACAGCTGTGTCTGGGACGTCTCAAACGAGAACCGCCTCTTGTGGGAACAATTCACTGGAGCATAAGAACTCACAGAGATCGAGTGATGCACACGCTGAGTGTGAATCACGAGCTCCCAGAAACCTCCCGTCCCACCTTAGCTCTCCACGCTCTCTGTCTATTTCCACACCAGTCCTGGACCAATCAAACAAGGCGGCATCCACACAGAATGTTAACCATCCTCATGGAAATGTTGCACCTCCCAACGGTAAAGGGATCTCACAGCCTCAACCAGCGGTCGCACCCTCAGCGGCCGTCCACGCGGCGGTCACGACCACACCTGCTGGCCCGACCTTCTCACCCAGTCCTTCGGGCAAGGAGGTGGAAGCCAGTAAGATCGTGGCTCTGAAAATCATCATCAGCGACGAGCACGAAGAGCCCTCCAGCGACTCTGCCTTGACCCAGGCGGTCTCCAGCATCACCGGGGACAGGATCCCCACCATCTTCCTCTCCTCCCCCGTCAAATTGCCCGCGAAGCCTCCGGCCCTCGCCAGTGCTCCCTCGGCACTGGACGAGACCGTGCAGGCGGTGAGCAGCTTACAGAGGACTGAGGTCGTTCAGCCGGAGGAAGCCAATCCTCTTAGTGGGAAAGCTGAGATGGTGGCTGCGGTGGCCGGGACGTCATATTCCCGTCCTGGTGACTTGGCACAGCCTACCTACTACATCCAGCTGCCTTTTGACTCAGCCAACCCCGCCTATGGAGGCCCCTCCAGTAGCTTCTTCCTAGTAACAGACCCAGCTGCCACAGACCCCCCGGGCTCTAAGTGGACCAGTGGAACCTCCCAGGGACAGACTGTGACCCCCACCTCGTACGCTCTGGCCACGCCACCCCGCTCTCACACCTACTCCTCTGGTAAGGGAGCAATCGGATTTTATTTCTTTCAATCCTTCGTTTCTATTTCAGTCACTTCTCTCATGTGACTCACGGTGTTCTGCATAGCCACTCGTGATTCTTATCATTTATATTCTCACAGGATCAACAGTCTTCATATCTTCACCAGTTCAGCCCATTCTGCAAAGCATGATGGTCCCTGTGTCTGTTGTTGGGCAAAACAATGCAGGAATGTATCCAATGGCACCTAATCAGGTACATATCAATTGACATTTTTACAGTCATACATATTTGTATTAAATGCCCTATACATCCCTTTTACACATCTCATGGTTCTAACCTTTTTCTCGCATAGTTAATCACCGTGCCTAACCCAGCTTCAGTAAAGCAGCCGTCAACGGTGAAATCACAAACTAAACTTGCACCTAAGGACACCACAGTCTCAGGTAAAGACTTTTTCCTGATTTTGTTCCATCTGTAACATTTGTTCCATGTTACGCTGTTGTTCTGTTTGTTAATGTTATAATATGTGTATTTCAGGCAAAACAGGAGCCTCTATATCAAGTGCGCTTATAAAGGTGTTCCACCAAGTGTCCTCTGGGAGTAAAGGGCAGCAGAAGTCCGCAGCAGCAGCAGCAGCAGCAGGCTCCAGCCCCAGTCATAGGAGGATGCTCTGCTTCAACAGCTCTGCTGATGAAACTACCAGTCAGACCACAAAAACAGCCTCATCCCCTAAGGCTCCAGCAACAGACACTCCTGTATCATGCCCTGCATCATCCCCTGTCAAGCAGGTTGGGAAAGATAACTTGAAACAGGGCATAGCGAAGCCTACGATCTTATGTGCCAGCAGGCCAAAAAGGAGGATAGAGACATTAAGGTGTACAGTCAAAGCACAAACAGTATGGACGGTAACAGAGACCATACAGCAGGGAGAAGCTGCAAAAACTCGCTCCAAAAAGACCAACGATCAAACTGCCAGAGCTGACGGTGCAAGCACCAGTAAGGCAGAGACTTCCCAGTCAGAGTCCTCGGGCAGGCTAGAGTCGAGGAGATCCAAATCAACAGAGAAGATAGCGGGAAATAAGGATACCTCCAACCCCAAGGCCTCCTCTTCAGATCACAGACTTCGATCGGGCAGCCAGAAGGACAAAGAGGACCCGAGCAGACAAGAGCCTTCGGAGAACAGTTCTGCTAAGGGCCGCGAAGGACGGACGGAGAGGAGGAGCTCCTCCCAGGAGCCTCCGCATGTCACAGCCAATAAGGAGAACGAGCTGGAGGGAAGCAAACGAGAGCTGCCGCCCATCCCTCCAGCAGCACCGAGAGAGTTCAGCACAGCCGTTATTCCATCACCCACACCTGCCCCTCAGGCTAACCCCAGCAAAACCCCCTCCAAGACCAGCCCGCTCACCAAGCAGGCGGCTGAGATGCTGCAGGACATCCAGGGTCTCAACCCTCCCTCCACCCCTCCCAAGAAGCTCAGCATGGGCTGCCCAGAGCTGCCTCTCCCCAAGACGCCAGGGCCGAGTTGTCTCCAGGAGGAGTCTCTGGACTGTCCTAGAACCCCTGCGCGTCCGAGACAGGGCAGAGACAGAGAAGGCACCCCTAGTAGGCACCTGGTACCCCCCGCCACCCCGGACCTCCCCACCTGCAGCCCGGCCAGCGAGGCGGGGAGCGAGAACAGCATCAACATGGCGGCTCACACGCTGATGATTCTGTCCCGCGCTGCCATCGCCAGGACGGGCACCCCGTTGAAGGACAGCCTGCGCCAGGAGGGGGCGGATACGGTGACGTCGGTGGGCTCCAAAGGCAAGAAGCGCAAGCCGTCCGAACCCGTGACCAGCCCGTCAGCAAAGAAAGAGCCCCAGCTCTCCAGTCCATCAGACAGTAAGAAGAAAGCTAAGGTGAGTGGAACGTAGAGACATTTCCAGGGTTCGACAGTAACGCTTTTTTACCTGCCCGGAGCAAGTAAAAAAATCGCTGGGTTTGTTTGCGCAAGCCCGACGACGCTGCTAGATCCTGGATATTTTTACCTGTGTGCAGGAAGAACAACAGACGGCGCAGGCGCCAGACCAGACTAGATGATCTTGGAGTGAAGATATTATCAAAGCCTACGCGCCTGTCGATCACCCGTACGCTTTGATAATATCTACACTCTACGATCATCTAGTCTAGTCTCGCGCCTGCAGTCAGGGCTGCAACGATTAGTCGACATAATAGATGATATTGAAATTGTAAATGTATTTGCATATTTATGACCGATCGTTCCCCCCAAAAAATTGTCAAGTGTCAAAAGTGGGAGTACACTTTATAGCAGAAACCAAATAATATGGTGTTTCGTTCACTATGCAAAGGCCAATTGGCATACCACAGCAGTACAACTGCCATGTACACACAGTTGAAAAGGCCTTCAATGACAGTGTGTGATTGTGAAGTTATAGTTCTAAAGTTACAAAACGATAGACATTGTTTTCTCTCTTGCATTTCTGCAATCTAGCTACGTAACGTAGCCACTGTAAGTTGGGAGGCCTTTATCATGCACTGGTGAACAGTCAACCATGTGTGCAGTGCAGAGTTTATCAAAATGCATTCTATATGCATCAAGTAATCTGTAATCTGCATCTGCTGTCGAAAGTGCAGCACCTCGATTGATAATCAATTTGATTCCTTTAGCATTTAGCATACAATTACTCATGATAAATGCTTTGTCATACCAAAAAACACAAAAGCTGCCAACTTATGGGTGTTCTTATTCTTATAAGACAGAGTACTTATGTGTACACAGTGTACTCATCTTTACCTGTATAATAATCATCCACACAGCAGTTACAGGCATGAATCAAGTTAATGTCATGAACCATGTCATGTTATCAATGGGTACAATTTAAATAGAGCAAAGTTGTAGCCTGCATGTAAAATTCTGTTTTATTTGTATCTGATTTGTTTAGACAAACTAAGAGTCCAGGGAAAACTGTTGCACCTTACTTTGTCCTTTCTCTTTTCCAATGATTGGTTGCAGGTAGTTTCAAGAATGATAAGGCAGCAAGTGTAGAAAAACATGCACACGACATGAAGTTTAAGGAAAACTCCTGAGACAGAGATTAGAAAAATATGTATTTCTTTATTTTAGGATGCTCTTGAAGTGTGCGAGTTTTTCTACACTTACTGCCCTGAAGATTAAAATAATTTAAAGATCAATAGATAACAAAACAATGGTTAGATGCTGCTGTACAGTCAGTAAACGTTTTGGCCCGCATTAAGTAAAAGGCCATGGCTGCCGTTTCTGTATGAGGAGGCACATTGAAAATCCTTTTCTTCTCCTCAGAAACAGAGACGACGACTGGATAACTTCCCTGATGACTTGGATGTGGACAAGTTCTTGTCCTCACTGCATTATGATGAGTGATGGGTTTGGTTGTAATAACAGATGGACAATGAGACTGGGACCTCCAGAACACCCTCTACCTACTCTCAAGGAATAGAACAAGCCATCTCCGCTGTCACAGTGCCTATGATTAACCCATGAGGCCTCACAGGAGTGTGGCCTATGTGGCCAAGTGGAGCAATGTCCTTGGCTATTAGTTTTGTTCTGTCAGTGCTCATACATCCTTGGACCTAGCATTTAATTATACATGTTTCATACTGTATAGAAATGGTTGCAGAATGATTTAGCCTAGAGCACTTTGAATCCATGCAAAGGAAACTGATGTTAAGAAATGGTTCTCCATGCACTGTTGTCTTGATGTATTGAATTTACTTAACCTTTCCTTGGTCAATGTTTGACTGTGTCTAAAGGATCCAGATAACACAATGTGATGTAGTTTTGTGTGTTATGCATTTGTTGTCTTTACTACTGAATTTAGATTAAACGAAAATGAAGAGTCTCAGAATGTATAGTTAACTTAATCGTGATTTTCTAATTCTAGAAAATCTGGTAATCTGGTACTGGTTTCATGTTAATCATCTCTGTGGTTCTGTTTAATAACAATTATTTAATCCAGAAATTAGTGCATCAAGCAAGTGTATTGTTTGATAATTATTGCACATATCTGCCTGCTCAAAATCTGCTCACATATGCTTTTATTTGAAATCTCATAGTGTTTGTTCTGGTATCTAATTTAGTGTACAGAAATTAAAATTAAAACATTTGAAAAACATTTTTTTTTAAAACAATAGAACAATTAGGTTCTTCCGTATTAGTCAATATAGTCACAGCAGATCAGACGCATCAGAAGTCCCAGAAGGCTACAACCATAGAAATAGAATGAGTAGAATGGACAGGGTCCCTCAGACCATGGCAATTTGGCTAGTACACCTAAATATGGCTGACATGGAATTGTAACAGATAATTGCCATGGTAATAATAATGAATGCATGTGTTACAGAGAGAAGAAAACATTCAGAGGTGGCACCATAGCAACTGAGCCTCATTTGACTGAATATTCCCCTGGTGGTTGTTAAGATGTCAACTAAAACATCCATATTATGATATTAAGAGATGGCTGTCGGTACACCCACTATTCAATGTTGTTTTGAATAGGCATGTCCGATTTATAATGTACAATCTAAGGGTGTGTTCTCACTAGAACATTTGCTTCACTTGGAATCGGAGTTTAGGATAACATTCGCTTTGCTCTGTGTCGTTTGGAGCTGTGAGAACGCGCATTCGAAGTCACTCCCGGAGCAAACAACCGACGGATGCTCCGCTTGAAAAGGGTGGTTTCACTCCGGTTAGAAACGACTCAACGAGGCATCGAGAGATGGCCGAAGGGAGTGGGTAGGCAGAGGCTCTGACTCGGGAAAAGAAACTCTGGTTTTTCTCCTTTAAACAATCGGCTACCCATAAATGTATAATTAGAATAATTTCTAATTATTTTTCTGGTTGCAGCAATGTTTAGCGCAAGTTTTGAGATTATTCTCAATTGAATCCGACAAGACCAAACTTTTCTAAATGATGCGCAACAAAACTGCTAAAGACATGGAAAGACTTCAAGAATTGATGGAAGAAGTGCTGTAATCCAATAAACAGCTTGCTAAACAGGTGGATAAAATAGATCAGCTTTCAGGCAAAATTTCATCAATGGGAAAAATCAATTGAATCCTTGGACAACAAGTTGGAAAAGGTCGGTGCAGACCTGCGCGAACAGGGCATTCAAGTAAATAATCAGGACACAGCAATGAAGGTTTTGGAAATTAAACTCGAAAATGCATTGAATGAAATGTCCATATAGAAAACCATTCGAGGCGCAATAATGTGAATGAATGAATGAATGGTCTTTATTGTCATTAATACAGTACAGGTACCATACAACGAAATTTAGGAGGGGGGGCTCCCCTGGTGCTTGGAAAAAGACTAAAAAACAAGAGGGCCAAGGGTAAAATAAAAAAGGGAAAAGAGCTGGTTTACATAAATAAAGGCTATGTACACTATCTACTATACTATACTACTATAATACTATACAATAAAACACTGTGCTGTACTCTATGCTATGCTTTACATATCCTAACTTTTCCTATATCTGAACCTTGTGTACACAGGGGTTGTCATATTGCACATTCATTTAAAGTGTCGCAGTTAGCAGGTTTGAAATGTTCACAGTTGTATTTCAATATTGCACTGACTTATGTTTACAATCTAGTAGCTGCCATCAAGTTGTCTAGATTGTCCAGGGCCTAGATGTGATACTGATTAACCTGATTAACCTGATTAACCTACCTGAGAAAAACGAGAACGGCAACATGATTGGATACCTGGTGCGTCTCCTCTCCGACAAGCTCCAGATTCCAGTACTCCACGAAAAGGAGGTCCAGACTCCAGACCCGAATTCGCCACCCAGCAGTATTACAGGTGCGGATAGACTCGGAATGGTTCACCTTCAAAGATCCACAAGCCGCCAAGAAGCGATGGTGAAAGAGTTCCCGGACATGGAGGACTACTTGTGTCCAGAGCCCAATCTTGTATCCAGTTTACGAGAGGCTGATGTTTGCCGAATTAACTGTGCCATGGTGTGGGTAAGCCCTGCTCCAACGCAGCACTTTGACTGATACATAAGTGGATATTTTTTATATATATTTGGATATTGGATTTTTGTTTTCTTATCTTACAATTTAATATAAGCTGCACATTATTATTATTATACATTATGTTATATGTGTATATGTTTGTGAATATGTGAATATGTTTTCTGTTTTTGCACCTTCAGAAGAACCACTACAATTTCATTGTATAGGCAACTGTACAAGGACAATAAAGTCTATTCTATTAGTCACTGACGTTGGGATATGCTCAGAGAATTTGAGACTGATTTATTAGCCTACTGCGGCGTGGATTTTGTTTATCGACAGGATGGAACGTTATGTAGGCATATCTGAACGTTATGTAGGCATATCTGAACGTTATGTAGGCATATCTGAGCCTCTGTAGCTGTTGTGCGACGCTGATGTGCGACTTGGGCCCTGTTGTGTTGTGAATGGCAGGCTACTACTGCCCCCTTGTGGCGCATTGATTATGTATTTATTTTTACTTAAAATGAGATGAATCTCTGCCTTGACTTGGCACAATGTCAGTCTTTAGCATGAACCATTGCGCAATTGTATTCTTGAATAAACTAATGTGTAATTGCACTTTGACGTTAAGTAGGCTATAAGGAGCGTCTACCTTACTTTTTTTTTGGGGTGGGTTATAATTTTGTTATTAGTCGCAATGGTTAGTAGTATTATTATTTTGATAACAACTCACCGTATACTATGACCAGAGGTGTCAAGTAACGAAGTACAAATACTTCGTTACCTTACTTAAGTAGAAATTTTGGGTATCTATACTTTACTGGAGTAATTATTTTTCAGCCGACTTTTTACTTCTACTCCTTACATTTTCACGCAATTATCTGTACTTTCTACTCCTTACATTTTAAAAATAGCCTCGTTACTCCTATTGCATTTCAGCTTGTTTTCATTACAGCTTTTCATCGTTAAAAAAAACACACACAAAAAAAACCTATCCAGATAAGTCGTCTGATGAGCCAGGGGCGCTCTTAATCGTTCACTGATCGACGTCTGATGAGCCAGGGGCGCTCTTAATCGTCCACTGATTGATGTCTGATGAGCCAGGGGCGCTCTTAATCGTTCACTGATCGACGTCTGATGAGCCAGGGGCGCTCTTAATCGTCCACTGATTGATGTCTGATGAGCCAGGGGCGCTCTTAATCGTTCACTGATCGACGTCTGATGAGCCAGGGGCGCTCTTAATCATTCACTGATCGACGTCTGATGAGCCAGGGGCGCTCTTAATCGTTCACTGATCGACGTCTGATGAGCCAGGGGCGCTCTTAATCGTTCACTGATCGACGTCTGATGAGCCAGGGGCGCTCTTAATCGTCCACTGATTGATGTCTGATGAGCCAGGGGCGCTCTTAATCGTTCACTGATCGACGTCTGATGAGCCAGGGGCGCTCTTAATCGTTCACTGATCGACGTCTGATGAGCCAGGGGCGCTCTTAATCGTCCACTGATTGATGTCTGATGAGCCAGGGGCGCTCTTAATCGTTCACTGATCGACGTCTGATGAGCCAGGGGCGGAGCTGTGACAAGAAGTATAAACATTATACCATTCCGACACCCTATTGGTTTGTACGAGATGCATTCCATCTGCTGCACATGACACAAATCACACTCCAGCAAGGAAAGCAGATGTATGTAGCCAAAGATGTCCGTGACCGTGCCAGAGACTCAAAATAACAGCGAAATGTCCCAACCAAGCACCAGCATCAACCAGGTTGATAGCCAGGAAGATCAGCCAACCCTTCTCCATCCCTGGCCGTACCTGGAAGAATTTTTTGAAATGGTTGGATGCAAAAACAACTCCTTTCGAATGCGCTGCAAGCTCTGCGCACCCAAGTACCACGAGCTAATGGCCTTCAAAAACTCACCGTCTAATTTGAAAAAGCATATTGAGGTAAGCTGAAAGTTTGTTATTATCAGTCGACATTTTGTAGTAACCTAGTAACGTACTAATGGTAAATTTGCAATGTTTGCTATGGCTAAGAACATCCCATGGTTTGCTTGCTAGCAGTAGGCTATGATTCAATGTTTCATTTGTAATCCTTCATGTGTTGAGGTCGGAGTTTTACCGTGTTTGTTGCTGTAAAGAGTTAATTATGTTCCCACGGGAGAAGAAATGTGCGCGGTGTGTGCCATTAACAATAATGTTACTTTTCAGTCATGCCAGCAGCTGCTTGTGGTCCTAAAACAGCTTTAAGTGGCAATATTCTGGTCTGCTCAACATAATTGCATAGACCAGTGAAACTGCTCCCTAACTTGTAGTCTGACCTCCATTCATGAACTTCCAGCGTGACATTTAATACAGCGGAAGTCCTAGATAGTCTCAGCTTGTGGTTTGAGAGAAATAATATGAATCTCAATCTGTGCCTGTGCATTCATTTTCTCCACAGAAGAAACACCCCACTCGTCTAGAGAGGTACACGCAACTTTCTTCAACAGCCCTCAAAAGGAAGTCATCCACTGAAGGTTCTTTGACCCCACCCTCCAAACAAACCAAGCTGTGGGAGGCTCGAAGAGTGTCCCAGGCAAGTGTGGATGAAGTAGTCCTCAAATTCATTGTCCAAGGCTTGCACCCACCACACATTGTTCAGCAACAGGGCTTCATTGAGCTTGTGCAACATCTTCAGCCAAATACGAATGTCATGACGCGTAATACTGTTGTTAACAAAGTCACAAAGGCCTCTGTTGAAATGAAAAGAAAACTGAAAGCTGCCCTTAGTGAAATTGAGTTCATAGCAACAACAACAGACTGCTGGACGGCACACCGTCGCGGTTTCATTGGTGTCACTGCGCACTGGTTTAACCCCCAGACCATGCAGAGATCCTGTGCTGCCCTGGCATGCAAGCAACTTAAAGGGTCACATACCTTTTCTGCCCTGGCTGGTGCCCTAAATGATATTCACACAGAATTCAATGTCAGAGAGAAGATCGTTCGCACTACAACTGACAACGGATCAAACTTCCTGAAAGCCTTCAGAGTTTATGGGCAGACTGACGAGAACAACAATGCTGAACCTGTAGGAGAGGGTGATGGAGAAGAGGATGATTGTGGCCAAAATGATGATAACGATGAAGAAGAGGAAAGCCTTGAGGGTGTTGAATTTGTTGATGCCGGAGCCCTGTTGGAAGAAGATGACTACTTAGAATACCAGCTACCCAAGCACCATCGCTGCGCCTGCCACCTCCTCAATTTAGTGTCCACAGTTGATGCTTCAAAAGCAGAGGTCAACCCACTGTACAAGCGCGTGTCAAGGTCCACATTTGCCAAATGCTCTAGCCTGTGGAATAAAAGTTCAAGATCAACCACCGCATCTGAAGTAATTGAAGACCACTGCAAACTCCAACTCGTAAGGCCTGTTGCTACAAGGTGGAATTCACTCTTCTCAGCCGTAGAAAGAATAGTGAGAATAACACGAGAACAAGGCGAGGGAGCCCTTGCAGCTGTCTGCAGTGAACTAGATACACCCAAGTAAGTGCTTGTTTTTCTGCCTTACAGTTAATGAAGTGATTAACAATAGATTAAGTCACAGTTTTATACTTGGAATACTGTAGAACACGTATGCACTATGCCAATATGCAGTCCCCATATTTACTATGAATGTGATTTGTAGCAACACAACTTCATTTCTAAAAGTCTCAGATGACAATATTTTTCCTTTTTAATGATCAGTTCCTCCAGTTGAAGGTGCTACATCAAGTAGACTTAATGTTCCATGTTGTGTTTTTCTCTTCTTCTTTGTACAGGTTTACTCCAGTGGAACTTGCATTTCTTGCAGAATATGCGAAGACAATGAGCCCAGTTGCAAAGGCACTGGATGTTCTTCAGGGAGAAACCAGTGTGCAGATGGGATGGTTGGTCCCCACCATAACTCTGCTAAGGACCAAGCTACAGCACCTTCAAGTCGCCTCCAAGTTCTGTGAGCCTTTGATTGCTGCACTTCTTTCAGGCCTTGAGAAACGCTTCGGAGAGATGCTTGCAGATCCAGAACTGATAGCCGCAGCCATTCTAGTTCCCAAATTTAAGACCTGTTGGACAAGTGACGAAAATATCCTCAAACTTGGTAAGTGTCTCACTTCCGCTTAATATGTGTAATTTCTATGAAGACAGTGAAATTAGTTTGAAATTACATTTAATGACACACACACACACAACACTATCCAATACACAGTTACAATACTGCCATATAGTCTAAATTGTCATGATTTTTGTTTTTTATTCCACAGGCCTTCACTATATCAGAAGCCACTTGGACTGTCAGGACGAGAAACACTTCAGTGAGGGCTCCCAATCGTCTGAGGAAGAGGACTTCTTTTCCTCCTTGAAGAAGACCGGCCCTCTTGAAACGTCCCAGCAGTTGGATGCGTACCTGGGGTGCCCAGGAGACACAGTAGAGGTACTGAAGACCTTCCCAGCTGTGTGCCAGCTATCACTCAAACTTAATACGGGACTCCCTGCCTCAGCAGCCTGTGAAAGACTGTTTAGTGTCGCAGGGCTGATCTTCAGGCCAAAAAGAGCATGCATTGGCTCAAAGAATTTTGAGAACCTGCTGCTTTTGCGGCTGAACAAAGCTTATTGGTAACTCTGATGCTGATGTAGATTGTGTGTATGTGTGTGTTTTTTCAGGAAATATTGAATCACTACTTTGTTATGGTTTTGCCCTCACAGTTCCAATAAAGGCTATTGACTTTTGACTTTTGACGTTTGACTTTTTGCACCATTACAATACTTAGGCAACTAGTCATCATATCTTCCGTGTTCACATGTTAATGCTCAGTAGTACACATATATGGTTCTTTAATGTATTTGCATTGTACTAAAATGTGTTCATTTTCAATGGGCATAAATGCGTCTGAAATAAGTGCATCCCAAATTTTTCAACATTAACATTTTAATAATAACATAATAGTCATTATGGCCTTTAGGAAAATGTTTTTTGGGGGGGAGGTGGGGTAGTGCACTATAGGCCCCTGTGGCGTGGCCTAAGCTTTTGTCCTTAATGGCATTTTTTCCCCCTTACATTACTTTTACTTTTATACTTTAAGTAGTTTTGAAACCAGTACTTTTATACTTTTACTTGAGTAAAAAGCTTGAGTTGATACTTCAACTTCTACAGAAGTCTTTTTAAACCATAGTATCTATACTTCTACTTGAGTAATGAATGTGAATACTTTTGACACCTCTGACTATGACGTCCCTGGAATATGGTAGTCTACATAATTTAGGTATTCTAAGATAGCCTACAATTGGCTTTGTACACATTAGACTTGCCTTTTTTATTATGGAATGCTTCAATTGTTTTATGGAGAGACGCTATAAAAAGGTTCACTTTAATATAAAACCAGGTTTCCCCCGAGTGCTGAGGATTAGCCTCTTAGAGTAATGTGTGTTTATATGGTGCGTTCACTTGACACCATAACATACTGTGTGTCTGTGTGTCTGTGTGTCTGTGTGTTTGTGTTGTACATGTGGCTTTCTTGTGTTTGTTTTGTATGGTTTCTTTCACTACCCTGAATGTGTTTTTTGTCTTAAATGTTTTGTGTTAATGTTGTACGTTTATGTCCTTGGTTATAAATATTACATGTGTGTGTATCCCCTGGTTGGCATTTATCATTGTCTATTAACCAACAGTAGTATTATTATAGGTAAAGATTACTATGGTTTGGAATACAGAGTTAGGAAAAAAACTATTTGTATTTAGGTTGATAGGATGTCTAAAACTAAACTTACAGTAGTAACATGGAATGTCAGAGGTTTGGGTCAGCCTATTAAGTGTAGAACAGTTCTATCATTTCTCAAAAGAAGCCAGGCTTCCATAGCTTTATTACAAGAAACTCATATGAGTTCAGCAGGTCATCTTAAACTGAGATGGGACTGGGTTGGGCAGGTATTTTCTTCTTAATTTAAATCCAATAGTAGAGGGGTTGCCATTCTCATTGATAAACATGTCCCTTTTATATTTGAAAAGCAAATACTGGATCCAGAGGAAAGATATATGTTAATAACCGGTTCACAGTTTGGCCAACACATGACTATGTTAAATATATATATGCACCCAATGAAGAGTGCCCTGAGTTTATGTCGGATATGATCACTTTGTTTAGTTATCATTGTCAGGGTATTGGTTTAATAGCAGGTGACTTCAATTGTGTCATGGATCCCAGGGTTGACAAATCACCAACTATAGTAATGAGATCTAAGTCTTCCACAACTCTTAATGATTTATGTGAGGAAGTTGGTTTACTGGACATTTGGAGAGAACTTAATCCTACTTACAGGAATTATACCTTTTTTTTGGGCCTTCAGTACAGGCCAAAAGTTTGGACACACCTTCTCATTCAATGTGTTTCCTTTATTTTTATGACTATTTGGTACATTGTAGATTCTCACTGAAGGCATCAAAACTATGAATGAACACATGTGGAATGATGTACTTAACAAAAAAGTGTGAAATAACTCTAAATATGTCTTATATTTTAGATTCCTCAAAGTAGCCACCCTTTGCTTTTTTGTTGTTAATAAAATATATATTTTTTGTTGTTAATAAAATATATAATAATAATATTATATATATAATAACATATTATTATTAACACATATTATATTAAATATTATTATTATATATTTTATTAACAACAAAAAAGCAAAGGGTGGCTACTTTGAGGAATCTAAAATATAATACATATTTAGAGTTATTTCACACTTTATTGTTAAATACATAATTCCTATGTGTTCATTCATAGTTTTGATGCCTTCAGTGAGAATCTACAATGTACCAAATAGTCATGAAAATAAAGGAAACGCATTGAATGAGAAGGTGTGTCCAAACTTTTGGCCTGTACTGTATGTAGAAATGTACTAGAAATAAAAGATATAAAATAGAGGTGAAATGAGGCAGACACTCAAATATAACAATAGATGTTGAAATAGGCCTACACCGTTGTTGTCTCATAGGAACTGAAGTTACTAGCGTATTGACACGTCAGCTGAAGCTGTCGGACACATTTCGAGGTTGCACACAGTTACTTCCTCCTCTCTGTTTTGCAAAAGCTCTCGATGTATCCAGGTGGAAGCAGAATAGGTAGCTATTCTAGTGTTCTTTTATCTTTTCCTCCATTATACACACATGATGTTAGGTCAACGGAGGCTATTTAATTAAGTAAACTGATTTAATTAATCACTGTGTCGTCTCACGATAATAACACAAGGTTGGTAAACATGCTAGCCGTTTTAGCATCAGACAGATGTCATCCTCCTCTATGCAGTCCTTCTATGGACAGATGACGTCATGGATCTATGCAGTCCTTCTGTGGACAGATGACGTCATGGATCACAATAAAGATGACCAGTGGAATAACATCTTTCACTGACTCTGATGTATGGTCGGGTGGTTGTACAGAGTGACATAGTTGTACAGAGTGGTCAAATCTTTGAGAAATAGTTGTGTACGGTCCATTCTAGGTGTCCTACACAGTGCAGATTGGGTACTTTGAGGTATATGGCCACAGTAAATAGCCAGTAGCATTTGCAATCACATTACTCTAGATTCACACTCACCTGATTCTGCATTCTGGAAGAGGTATGGCTCAGCATCAGCAGATGCTTCTTGTGAATAGCAAACTCAAAATGTTTTGAGTTTTTTTCAAGTCGAAGTATCTCTAACCCACACTCCAAACTCCTTTCATTGGACTCCAGGTTTGCTCCTTTCTCCAATGAGCTTTTGTAGAAGTCATTAGAGGGGTTCACATACGTTGTCCAACCTACACTGTGAATGTTTGAATGATGTTCAATAGGGAACAGTACAGTCATGTGTGTGTTATTAGTTAAAACAGAGTGTGTTCATTATTGTAACTTAGATGAAGTTCAGACCATATTTCAAGACAAATGTAGGCTATACATAAATCCAGGTAATTCCAAAGGCTTCACTTACTTTTTCTTGCCACTGTATTAAAACCATCCAAGTCCAAACCATCTTTTAACTTGATCAGCTAATCTACAGCACCAACATTTGAATTTGCAAGCCCACAAAGTTTCTTCAGGAGCTTCCTTTTCTAGTTCAGTATTGGTGCCTTTCCAGGATTTAGGCTATTGGCAAAATAAAGCATATTGTTCTGGATCCTGGTTATTGGGAGGGGAAGGGCTGGGCAGCAGAAAGGATACTGCTGATAAGTATACAGGCACTGGCTTTAAACAAGCTCCATCGCTCTATCCAACCACCTTGGACAAATGTGACAGGGTCTGGTGAAAAAGTCCCCAAGTAGGGCATTTTTATTTTTAGAAAAATGTAGATGATGAAAAAGCAGATTGTAAGCTTTCAAATGATGTCATACATTAAAATCTGAAAATAGTTGAAGAAGGTTATGCTCATTTGAATGTTGCTACACCTCAAACCAAATACCAGAGAAACTCGCTCTGAA